>NC_080185.1:87597783-87897783 GCF_950295315.1 Erinaceus europaeus | reverse complement strand
AAAAGAAAAGAAGTCTCTGAGATAGCCTAGTATTTGGTAAAGCAAGTCTCCCCACTTCATTCTTCTATTTTAAGAATGCTTTGAAAATGATGTAGCCACCTTCTTCAGTTTATCTTGGATGGAGCTTGAAGGAATCATGTTTTGTGAGATAAACCAGAAAGAGAAGCATGAATATGGTTTGGTCTCATTCATGGACAGAAGTCGAGAACTAAGAACAGAAAAGGAAACAAAGCAGAACTTGGGGTGGGTTTGGCGTATTGCACCGAAATTAAGGACTCTTAGGGTAGGGTGGGGAAAGCTTTCAGGTCCAGGTGTATGATGGTAGAGGAGAACCTAGGTGGGGTCGGGAGGTGGGTGGGGGGGTGGGGGGATGGGTAGAGTGTTTTGCAGAAAACTGAAAAATTTTACACATGTACTAACAATTGTATTTACTATTGACTGTAAACCATTTATGCCCAAATTGAAAAAAAAATGCCTTGATTGGCTTTGTGTTTTTATATTTATTTTAGGCATTTATTTACTTATTTCATTTGAGAGACCAAGAGAGGGTAGAACAGAGCTTTGGCACATACTGTGCTGGGGATTGAAACTAGGGCCTCAAATATACAAATCTACTCTGTCTGCTGAGCTACTTCCCCTAACCACATTATATTTATTTTAGAATCACTGTTAATATCTAGATACCTAAATATACACCCACCAAAAAAACTATATATATATTTATTATATATAGTTATTATATTATATATATTATATATTATATATATTATATATATTATATATATAATTTGTTTTTTAATGGAGCACTGCTCAGCTCTGGTTTATGATGGTGTGGGGGAGTGAACCTGAGACTTTGGAGCCTCAGGCATGAGAGTCTCTTTACATAACCATTATGCTATCTACCACCACCCCATATTTTTTGTTACTTATTTTAATTTTATTAGTGACTTAATATTAATTTACAAAACCATAAGGTAACAGGGGTATAATTCTGCACCATTCCCACCACCAGAGTTCTGAGTTCCAATTCCCTTCATTGGAAGCTATAGTAGTTCTCCCAAGGTCATAGATATGAGTTGACTATTACTTCTATAACTATCTGTCTGTATATTTATATAGCCCCCCTTTTTCTTATGGCCCCATCTTCTCTTCCTTTCCAAATCACACCTAAACCTATTACTTCTTCTGAATGTCCTATCCTTTTATCTCTTCTCTCTCCATGTCCTTGATGGAGTTGGAGTTCAGAACCCTGTGGTCATCTTCCCCTAACGCATACCTCTCTAGGGATATGGAATAAAATTCTTTTTGGGGTGCAGAAGGTGGGAGGCCTGGCTTCAGTAATCGCTTCTCTTCTGGACATGTACATTTCTGACAGTGTTCTCACATGGCAGGAAGGGAAGAGGAACACTCTGGAGCTTCCCTCATAAGTGCAGTAATCCCATTCATGAAGTTCTGCCCTATGAACTACTTACCTATGAAAGGTTCCATCTGCAAATGCCATCATACTGGGGATTGTATCTCCCTCTCTCTCTCTCTCTCTCTCTCTCTCTCTCTCTTTACCACAGCACTGCTCACCTATGGTTTATGGCAATGCTGGGAACTGAACCTGGGACTTCAAAGCCTCAGGCACAAAAAATCTTTTGCAGAACCATTGTACTATCTTCACAGCTCTGTTTTTTCTTATTTTCATACCTTATCATATCTATAAAGTGCCCTTCTGTAGCTGAAATATGAAACCATTTATTATAATAGACTCTGTGTTGGATGATTTTGCCCTCCAGTAGACCTATGTAAAAACCCCAAACTCATTTAAGGTAAGATAGACTAAGCTATGGTGTTTGGTAGCTTTGGTGTATAAAAAGTATTTTGAATTACAGAATGTTCAATTTAGTATGAGCTTATTAAGACGAAAACCTAATGTGAGTAACAAAAATGTTTTTTGTGAACACGTGATCTTTAAAAATTTTATTGAAGTAGCATTGCATTATAGCATGATGTAAGTTTCATGTGTTCATAATTTTAAAAATCATCACATGGAAATACAACATTCTGTTCAGCACTAAAAGTCTCTCCTTACTAGCAGTGCATCCCTTTTATCCTATTTACCTAGCCCTCCATCTCAATTCCATCCTAGTAACCACTAATTGATCTTATAATCCAAAGTTTCCTTTTGCCTTGTTTAGTTCATCCATTAATTTGGTTTCTCATGAGTGAAATTAGAGTGTTTGTCTTTCTTTGTTTGAGTTATCTTACTAAGCCTAATAGCCTCTCAGTCCATCCATGTTGTTGCAAATGACAGGATTTCATTTTTTATACTTGAATAGTATCACATTGTGTTTATATAGTACATATTTTTAATGTCTTTATTGGGGGGTTAATGGTTTATAGTCACCAGTAATATATAATAGTTTGTACATACGTAACATTTCCCAGTTTTACACATAACAGTTCAGCCCCACTAGGTCCTCCTCTGCTATCATGTTCCAGCACCTGAACCCTCCTCCCACCCCAGAGTCTTTTACTTTGGTGCAATACACCAACCCCAGTCCAAGTTCTGCTTTGTATCCCTTCTGTTGATACTTTACAAGTTCTGTCGATGAGTGAGATCATCCCATATGCATCCTTCTCTTTCTGACTTATCCCACTTAACATGATTTCTTCAAGCTCCATCCAAGATGAGCTTGGATCACCATTTTTAATAGCTGAGTATTAAAATATTTGTGTATATATACCACAACTTACTCAGCCACTCATCTGTTGTTGTAGACTTGGGTTGCCTTCAGGTTTGGATATATAGCACATCTGTATGTAATCATCTGTTAATGGGTACTTAGTTTGT
Source organism: Erinaceus europaeus (assembly GCF_950295315.1). NCBI lineage: Eukaryota > Metazoa > Chordata > Mammalia > Eulipotyphla > Erinaceidae > Erinaceus > Erinaceus europaeus. The sequence goes on along the minus strand of NC_080185.1, from coordinate 87,894,944 downwards.
TCCCAGATCTTGGCTATTATAAGTACTTCTGCAATAGATTTAGGTGGGTAAATAATATACTTTTTGAATTTGTGGTGTGTTTTTTGGTTTGTTAATTTTTTATTTTATTTTATGTTTTTAAGATATATAGAGAGAGCAACAGAGAGAAATTGAGAGAGGAAGTGAGATAGAAAGGAAGAGAGACAGAGATACCTGCAGCCCTGCTTCACCACTCATGAAGATTCTCCCTGCAGGTGGGGACCAGGGGCTTGAACCCAGGTCCTTTTTCACTGTAATGTGTGCACTTTACTAGGTGTGCCACAATCTGGCCCCAATTTTGTTTTTCTTTTTTGCATTTTTTCAAATAAATGCCTGGAAATGGGGTAACTAGATATTATGGGATTTCTATTTTGATATTTCGAGGACCCTCTATAAACATTTTCCTTTATGACCGCACTAGATTAAACCCCCATCCATGGTATATAAAAATTTCCTTATCGGGGGCCAGGAAGTGGCACACCTGGCTAACTGCACTCATTACAGTTCACAAGGACCTGGGCTGAAGGCCCTGGTCCCCAACTGCAGGGGGAACGCTTCACAAGTGGTGAAGCGTTGCTGCAGGTGTCTCTGTGTCTCTTTCCCTCTCTATCTTTCCTCCCCTCTCAATTTCTCGGTTTCTGTCCACGAATAACTAAATAAAATATTTAAAAAGAAAGAAAAAAACCAAAAGGTTTCCTTCTCCACACATCCTCCCCAATATTTCTTGTTTCTTGTCTTTTTAATAATAACCATTCTCACAGGTATAAGGTGGCAGCCAATCATTGTTTTAGTTTGCTTCCCCCTAAGGAGCATATTTTCTTGTGCTTGTTTCATGAGCTTAATAGTCAAATTTATTTCTATTTTGAAGAAGTTTCTATTCAAATTCTGTGACCTTTTAAGTCGGTTATTTGATTTCCATTCTTCCTGAATTTGATGTGTTATTTGTACATTTTGAATATTAACCCCCTTTTATAGACTTTAATGTGCAAATAAATATCTTCTCCTACTGTAATTTTTTTGAAAAAGTGACTTCATGGGGGACGTGGTTACTTGGACTGGTTTAAAACAAAGGTTTGTTACATGGTGGCACAGCAGTACAAAACAGTGTATTTGAGGTACAGCAAGATAGGCAATTATCGGCCGAGATACAGGTTACTTATTATGGCTGTAGAGGAAAGTCTTAATTATGCTAATTTACTGGAGCTCGGCTACACGTGTTCAGTTCCTGAGAGAAATAGTCACGGTGGGCACCTCGAACAAGCAGGAAAGTAGGACGATCGGAGAACGGAGGACAGGAACAGAGTCTGAATTCCACCAGGCCCTGGCGCTGTACTTAAATTCAGTCCTGACGTCAACCATATGCTTATTATGTTCACCATATGCTAATCAAGCTCCAAAGTCCTATTCACGGGTTTGTATCACAACATTCTCCCATTTGGTACAAAATCTTTTCATTTTTATGATAGCTGTGCAGGAGCATTTTAGTAGAATCCAGTCCCATTTGCTCATTTTTGCTTTTGGTTCCCTTGCCATCGGAGTCTAGCCCCAATTCTCTGAAACCATTGTCAAGGATCCATCATATCCACCTGGGTTTTCTGACTTTAGGTCTTACATGCAAGACTTTTTAGTTCATTTTGAATTCATTTCTTGTGTTTTGAACAGCATAATAATTCTACTTTCCCTTTTTTTCACCTCAGGATTACTTTTTGCCTATTGTAATTCCAAATAAATCCTGTGATGTGTATTTTTCTTTCTCCTGTGAAGAATGCCACTGGGTGAGTAGGTCAGTAGCAGCAGATTAAGCACACATGGCGGGAGGCAGAAGGAACTGCGTGAGGATCCGGGTTAGAGCCCCTGGCTCCCCACCTGCGGGGGAGTGGTTTCACAGGCGGTGTAATAGGTCTGCAGGTGTCTAAAGATTTTCTCTCCCCCTCTGTCTTCCCTACACTCTCCATTTCTCTCTGTCCTATCTAACAACGACATCAATAACAATAACAATAATAACTACAGCAACAATATAAAAAATCAACAGGAGCAACAAAAGGGAAAATAAATAAATAAATAAATATTTAAAAAATTTAAAAAGAGAATGCCACTGGGATTTTGTTGAGGATTACACTGAAGCTATATACTGTTCTCAGTGATACCGCCTATCACCCGCCCAAGCTGGTTTCCGCCCAGGAAGATCTACCTGCGAACAAGCCCTGGCCCTCTCAACTTACATTGAGAATGGATTCCAGAAGAATTTAAAGACGGGTGCTGTCTTTGTTGATCTCACAGCAGCCTATGACACGGTTTGGCACTGTGGTCTCCTAGTCAAGATCTCAAGATGCCTGCCTCCATGGGTGGCCAACACTATATCGTTTCTTCTCCAAAACAGAAGATTCCGGGTGCATCTGGGTGACAAGTCTAGCAGATGGAGACTTGTCTCAAGTGGCCTCCCCCAGGGCTCTGTTCTGGCTCCTACACTATTCAATATTTACATCAATGACCTCCCAGAAACTTCTTCAAGGAAGTTCATCTACGCCGATGATATCTGCTGTGCAACTCAGGCATCCAAGTTCGACATCCTCGAGGAAACACTAACGAAAGACATGTCTCTGATATCTGATTACCGTAAAAAATGGCGACTAATCCCTAGCACTGCAAAAACAGTATCATCTGTTTTCCATCTACACCATGCCTCGGCCTCACGTGAGCTTAATGTGCAGCTTGGCGATACGAGAATCCGGCATGAAGCCCAGCCAGTCTATCTTGGCGTCACTCTCGATCGCACTCTGTCATTTCACGAACATCTCATAAAAACTGCAGCAAAGGTGGGCGCGAGGAATAACATCATTGCAAGACTGGCCAGCTCCTCATGGGGCGCGAGCGCTTCCACACTACGATCATCATCTCTGGCATTATGCTATTCCACTGCAGAATCCTGTGCCCCAGTATGGTTCCGTAGCCCCCATGTCCACTTGGTCGATTCCAAATTATATTCCTCCATGAGGATAATTTCTGGAACCATTCATTCCACCCCGGTTCCATGGCTGCCAGTTCTTAGCAACATCGCCCCACCAGATATTCGTCGGGATGCGGCATCGTCTAAGTTCATTTCCCACGTCTACGCTCGACCGGACCTGCCAATATACTCGGATATCTTCGCCCACCGTGTCCAACGCTTGACGTCTCGTCACCCAATCTGGTCCCCTACGCCTACACTGAACTTCTCTGTTCCAGACTCTTGGAAACAGAGTTGGCAGTCAGCTGAGGTAAAGAACAAACACCTCATCACAGACCCCTGCAAGCCTCAACCTGGCTTTGACCTAGCACGTTATGATTGGGCCCTCCTCAATCGCTATCGAACAGGCCATGGCCGGTGCGCCGCTATGTTCCATCGCTGGGGAGCCAGAGACGACCCGAACTGCCCCTGCGGCTCCAGACAGACTATGACCCACATAGTCAACGACTGCCACCTCTCCAGATTCAAAGGAGGTCTCGAAACTTTACATCAGGCTCAACCTGATGCTGTTGACTGGCTACGGAAGAAGGGCAAACGCTAGAAGAAGAAGTGATACCGCCATTTCAACTATGTCAATTATCCCCGTCTTTAAGCATGCAGTATCTGCCTGGCTTTCCCCTTTTGGGGAGGAGATATTATTATAAAAGTGTCTATGAGGAATTTTTTTTCTAGAACCAGGCAGTGACATACCTGGTAGACTGTACATGTGACAGTACCCAAGAACTCAGGTTTAAGTCTCTGAACCTCATCTGCAGGGGAAAGCTTCATCAACTTTGAAACAGTGCTGCAGATCTCAGGTTCTCTCCATCTCTATCAAAAAATGAATAAATAAAATAATTTTAAGAAATTTTATTTTAAATATGGTTAAATGAATGCAGTAATGTAACTTATTTTTCAAGTTTTATTTTTTCGTCTGCATGCGGTTAAAGTTACTCTTTTTGATGTATAATTTCATTTTGACAAATATGTAGTGCTGTCTAACTACCACCATAATTAATATACCAAACAGTGCCATAACACCCCTAAATAAACTTGAGCTCATTCTGTAGTTAGAATATCTCTCCAGCCTTTAACATCTGCCATTAGTATATTCTTCATACCAGTAGCTGTGTATTTTCTAGAATATTATATATTGAATCAACAGTGTGGAATCTTTTGGTTTGGTTCTCTTGTTTTCTTTCTCTCTTCTTTTCACTCCTTCCTTCCTTCCACACTTCCTTCCTTCATTTTTTTCTCTTTTTTCTTTCTTCCTTTCTTTTTTCTTCTTTTATTTATCACTTTTTCTTTCTTTGTTTCTTGGCTTCTTTCTTTCCTTCTTTGTTTTATTTGTTAAGACAGAGATAATTGGGTGGTCTGGGAGGTGGCACAATGAGAAAGCTTTGGACTCTCAAGCATGAGATCCCAAGTTCAATCCCCGGCATCACATGTGCCAGAGTGATGTCTGGTTCTTTCTCTCTCCTCCTGTCTTTCTCATAAATAAATAAAATCTGAAAAAAGAGAGAGAGATAATTGACAGGAGATGGGGAGATAGAGGGAAATAGAAACACATGCAGCACTGCTTCACCACTCATAAAACTTCCTCCCAATTTCTTGTTCATGATAACATGTGCACTACCATCCACCTACTGGGCCCTGGGTTTCTTTTCTATATAATTGGTTTCTTTTCAATTGATAAGTAACATCATTTGTATGTATCATCTTCACCCATTCATCATTTGAAAAATATTTAGGTTATTTCAGTCTAGGAACAATTAAAAATAACTATCTGTATGGTCTGGTAAGTGACACAGTGGATAAAGCATTGGACCCATAAGCATTAAGTTCCTAGCATTAAGTTCCTCAGCATCACATGTGTCAGTGTAATGCTCTCACTCTGTCTCCGCCTCTCCTCTCCTTTCCTTTTCTCTCTCTCATAAATAAATGAATAACTATTTCTAAAATAATAAATTCATGATAAAATGCACACCGATTTTTGCATGAGCATACGTTTTCATTTAAGCTAGGCAATTACTCAGATGGGTTGTGTTGCTAATGTATGCTTAGCTGAAAAGTCACCAAATTATTATTTCATTAAATAGCTATACCATGGGGGTAGTAAAATATCTCACTTGGAAAGTGCACTGCTTTTTCCATATGTATGATCCAGGTTCAAGCCTGGACCCTACTACATTGGAGGAAGTTTTGGTGCTATGGTGTCTTCCCCTTCCTATTTCTGGATTTCTCTCTATTTGAAAAAGCTAATCTGAAATGGTGAGGACCCAGTGACAACTAAAATATAATAAAAGTAATTTTACTACCTTTTCTTTTCGTTATTGATGTGTAACGGTTCCAGTTTATCAGAACCCTCACTGGAATTGTGTATTCTGTTTTTTTTAAATTAGTAATTATAAAGCTATACAGCAGAAGCTTAACATGGCTTTAACTGTCATTTCCCTAATGACAATTGCTACTAAGCATTTTTTTGCTGTGCCAAACACCTTTATAAATTGCCATACTAGTATAGAGACTCCCTATATTTCATGCACCAAGTCTCTCCTATTAATAACATCTTGATATGTATTTATTATGATTAAGGAATACACTATTAAATGAAAGCCCTTATTTTATTAAGTTTACCTTAATATAAATGTCCCTAGGAACTTTTTTTTTTTTTTTTTTTTTTTTTTACTTTTTTGAGCACATCTTTATGTTCTGGTGCTGCAAGATACTCCAATCACGTCAGTATGTTTCCTGTCTCATCAATATGTTTCTTGGACTCATCCACTTCTGCAAAGATCCTTGGTTTCTTTTCTTGGAAAATGTACTAAAATTGAAGATCTGTGGAGGCTTGTCCTGATGTATTAATGGTGGAGGAGAACCTAGGCTGGGTGTGAGAGTGTTTTGCAAAAAACAGAAATTTTATACTTGTACCAACAACTGTATATACTGTATACCATTAATCTTCTCAATACAAAAAAAAAAGAAAAAAGTTGAAGATCTGGATGCTAGGTGAGCTTATTGCCTCTACAGTGTCATTGCTCCTTGTCCCTTTCAGCAGGTAGGACTAGGGGATATATAAATACAGATTAACACATGTATCTATAATTATTTATATGCAGTATCTCCATTAAGTTGAACTAGTTTATGGTTATGGCTCTGACATTGACAGTGTGGCATAATTCATTTCAGCCTTTCTCTTTTGCTTCTCTACACTCTCAATCCTGAGAAACATGGCTCCCCTCATCCACCATCCATTTATTTATTTGTTCAAATCCTGGCATATATGTGGTTTCAGAACTTTTAACTTGTACACCTATAAAAAACAGTTTTGGGGAACACTTTGTTGGGCACACACACTGACAGGTGCAAGGACCTGGGTTCAAGCCACCTGCAGAGAGGAAGCTTCGTGAGTGGTGAAGTAGCGCGGCAGGTGTCTCTGTCTCTCACTCATTCTCTACCTCTCCTCTCAGTTCCTTACTGTTCCTATCAAAGGGGATAAATAAGTAAATAAATAAACAAACAAGCAAAAGCTCACCCAGAGCAGTGGATTTCTGGTGCAGGCCCCAGTGATAACCCTGGTGACAGTTTAAAGAAAAAGAAAAAAAAAAACCTTGAGGGGCCAGGCCGTGGTTCACCCAGAAAAGTGCACACATTACAATATAGGAAGGTCCAGGATCCCATTTTAACCCCCTGGACCCTTCCTGAAAAAGGAAGTTCTGTGAAGGCTACAGTGCTACAGATGTCTCTTATTCTCTCTCTCTCTCTCTCTCTCTCTCTCTCTCTCTCTCTCCCTCTCCCTCTCCTTCCCCCTCCCCCTCCCCCTCCCCACCTTCTCTCTCTCTCTCCCTCTCTGTCTTTAATAATCTATCAAAAAGAAAGTAAGAGGAGAAAATAGTTGCTGGGAGTGGTGGAGGTGTGTAGACATCCAATCCCAAAGGAAAATTTTTCTAGTGGAAGAAAAACTTGTGGTAAAGTACTTATTCCCATTTTTTTAATCTTTCACCATATAATTTCCAGTCATTTTTCAGAGTTTCTAGATCAGCTCATCTTTCTTCCAACCTTCTTCAATGTGGTTATATCATACATTTATAATGCAGTTGTTTGTCATAGTCTATATTTCATCCTGAAATTCATAACTTCCTGACTTTCAAAATCTGCACATATAAAAGTTTGCTCTTTTTGTTGCAATATATAAATCTTGTCAGAGATTTTTAGTGTCCTATGCCCTCTAGTACAGTGTCACCCAGAATAGATTCGTGGCCCAGAATAGATTCAGTCCTTCATGATTTACTTAGTCAATTTTTGTTCCTCCCTAAACCCTTGGTATCCACTCATCTGTTTTCAGCCTTGCATTTTTATTTCAGTTTTAGAGAATGTCATATAAATGGAATAATACAATATCTAGCTTTCTGCAAGTAGCTTTTTCACTTAGCAACATGAACTTAAGATTTATATAGTTGTTCCATTTAAATATTGATTAGTGTTCCACAGTGGCAATAAGCCAGTGTGCTTATCCACTTACCTTGAAGGACATTTGGTTGCTGAAAGTATTTTTATTAATAATTATGAATAAAGATACTATAAACATTTATATATAGGGTTTTGTATGAACATCAATTTTCAGATTAGCTAAATATCTAGAAACATGATTGCTGTACTTCATGGTAAAGCCATGGTTAGCATTGTAAGAAACTGCCAGACTGTCTTCCAGACTGGATCTATCATTTGGCATTTCCACCAACAATGAAGGAGAATTCCTGTTCTTATCTCATCCTTGCTAGCTATTACTATTTTTAAGAGTTTTAGCCCTTTGAATAGGCATGAAGCTGTAACTCTTTGTTGCTTCAATGATAACTCATTTGTCATCTGTAGCTCTGTGGGAATTATTTGCTTTTTTTGTCCATTTTAAAAGTGGGTCCTTTAGGGCCAAGGACACAATATAACATAAGCATAAGACTTTAATTCTAGGCCCAGCAGTAGTGCAGTGGGTTAAGCACATGTGGTGAGAAGCACAAGGAACCGAGTAAGGATCCTGGTTCGAGCCCCGGGCTCCCCACCTGCAGGAGAGTCGCTTCACAGGTGGTGAAGCAGGTCTGCAGGGGTCTATCTTTCTCTCTCCATCTCTGTCTTCTCCTACTCTCTCAATTTCTCTCTCTCCTATCCAACAATGACGACATTAATAACAACAACAATAATATCTACAACAACAATAAAAAAACAAGGGCAACAAAAAGGGGGAAAAAAAGACTTTAATGCATTAGGCTCTGAGTTTCCAGGTTCAGTCCCTAGTACCAGAGCTAACTAGTACTCTGTTTTCTCTTTTCTCTGTATATCTCTCATAAAAATATAATAAATTAAATTAAAATAAATTTGGGTTCCTTGTTTTCTTATTGATCAGTTTTTAATAATTCTTTATGTAATTTGAGTATAAATCATTTATCAGATAATAGTATTGCAAATGTCTGTAGTTTTTTTTTCTTCTCTTAACAATGACTGCTACAGAGCAAAAGTTTTTAGAGTTTTATTAGTAATTTAACTGTAGTTTACAAAATTTTAAAGTTTTCAAGGATATAACTTTACATTCTTATATATGGTTGTGTTTAATTCACCACATCAACCACCAAAGTTCTGTGCTCCACCACTACTATAACTACTATAGTTCTAGAGTCTAAGAGATAATTTGGTTACATTTTTTTTGTCTGTACAAATCATTATAACATTTTATTTATCTAGTTAGGTGAACTAGTCTACCTTCCTCACACTTTTCTTTTTATTCCTCTCCCTCCTTCCTTCCATCCTTCCTTCCTTCCTTCCTTCCTCCCTCCCTCCCACCCTTCCTTCCTTCCTCTCTCCCTCTCTCCCTCCTTTCCTTCCTTCCTTCCTTCCTTCCTTCCTTCCTTCCTTCCTTCCTTTCCTTCCTCCTTTCCTCCCTCCCTTCCTTCCTTCCTCATTCTCTTCTTCCTTTATTTTCTTTCTTTTTTGTTTTTATTTATAAAATGGAAATACTGACAAGACCATAGGTTAAGAAGGGTAAAATTCCACACAACTTCCACCACCAGACCTCCATATCCCATCCCCTCCCCTGGTAGCTTTCTTATTCTTTAACCCTCTGTGAGGATGAACCCAGGGTCATTATGGGGTGCAGAAAGTGGAAGGTTTGGCTTCTGTAATTGCTTCCCCACTGAACATGGGTGTTGACAGGTCGGTCAATACTCCCAGCCTATCTTTCTCTTTCCCTAGTGGGGCAAGGATATGGGGAAGTGGGGCTCCAGGACACATTGGTGGGTCATCTGCCCTGGGAAGTCCAGTTGGCATCATGGTAGCAGCTGTAACCTGGTGGCTGATAAAGAGTTAAGATAGAAAGCAGAACAAATTGTTGACTAAACATGAACTTAAAGGTTGGATAATACAGATGAAGATTTTGGGTCTCTGTTTTGGAAAAAAAGCTAAAAGGTCTATTTTATGTATATTCCAAGGGGCCCATGATCCAATTAGTTTTTGCCTGAGTCTGACATCTAATATGCAGGTAACCTAAGCTATTGTCTGGGAGGATGGTATCACAATTGGAAAATGGACGAGGAAGCTGGATCAGGGAAGAGAATAGCTTCCAAATATGAGGAAAGTATATAAAAATTATTAACTGTAAACCCCATCAATTTGATCTGGGGTTCATAGTCAGCACAGGAGCCTATGTAACCTCTGTATCCCTGTAGGTCTGATCTGGCATTCTGTGGTCACAGCTAGAAACATTCCAGGCTGCACCAATTTCAGGACCCATCTTCCTTGGGTAGTAGGTAGAGTATGTTATCCAACCTCCATTTAGAGAATGGAACATTCCCTACCATTGTTGATTCACATTGAGGGACAGGTCAGATAAGGGGTCCACTATGTTGTTCCTGATGTAGATGACGAGTGACAGTGGAGACCCCTGTCAGATATCTATGCCCAGGCCATCATGTCTGTGTGGGAATCTCAGGACTCCCTGACTAGGGCTACAGGTGATGGGGTGGCCTGGTAGTGACTAAAGACTTATCATTAAAGTATGCCAGTCTTATGCCCTTGTTCAGCTTTTTAAAAAATTTTCTTTATTGGGCGATTAATGTTTTACATTCAACAGTAAAATCAATAGTTTGTACATGCAAAATATTTCTCAGTTTCCACATAACAATACAACCGCCACTAGGTCCTCTAACATCCTTTATGGACCTGTACTCCCACCCCACCCCACCCCTGCACCCAAGAGTCTTTTACTTTGGTGCAATAAACCAACTCCAGTTCAGGTTCTACTTGTGTTTTCCCTTCTGATCTTGTTTTTCAACTTCTGCCTGAGAATGAGATCATCCCATATTCGTCCTTCTATTTCTGACTTATTTCACTTAACATGATTTCTTCAAACTCCATCCAATATGGGCTGAAAATGGTGAAGTCACCATTTTTAATAGCTGAGTAGTATTCCATTGTGTATATATACCACACTTGCTCTGCTATCTTGAGGAATTTCCCACCTATTCCCATTTTTCTAGTGTTTTTATCATAAAAGGATATTGGATATTGGCAAAGCCTTTCTCTTCATCTATTAATATGACCATGTGGTCTTTGGTCTTGCTTTTATTGATGTGGTAGATCACGTTGATTGATTTATGTATATTAAACCAACCTTGAATCTCTGGGATAAAGCCCATTTGGTCATGATGAACAATCTTTTTAATATACTGCTATATCCAGTTGGATAGAATTCTGTTAAATATTTCAGCATCTATGTTCAGCAGAGATATTGGTCTGTAGTTTTCTTTTTTGGTTGTGTCCCTGTCTACTTTTGGTATCAGAGTGATGATGGATTCATAGAAGATGGAAGGGAGTATTCCTGTGTATTCAGTATTCTGGAGGACTTTAAAAAGCAGAGGTATTAACTCTTCCTTGAAGGTTTTGTAGAATTCATTTGTAAAACCGTCTGGTCCAGGACTTTTTTTCTTAGGAAGGTTTTTGACAACTGTTTCAATTTAGTTGGCTGGGATGGGCCTGTTCATATTCTCTAGTTCCTCTTTATTTAGTTTTGGAAGTTCGTAGGTATCTAGAAATCCTCCGTTTCTTCCCTGTTCTCTAGCTTGGTGGCATATAGTTGTTCATAGAAGCCTCACATGATATGTTGAATTTCTGAGGTGTCTTTTGTGATATCTCCTCTTTCATTTACAATCTGATTTATTTGGGTCTTCTCCCTCTTTTGTTTTGTGAGCATAGCTAAAGGTTTGCTGATTTTGTTCACTCTTTCAAAGAACCAAAATTTACTTTCTTTGATTTTTTTTGTATAATTTTCTTATTTTCAATGTTATTTATTTCTGTCCTAACTTTAGTTATTTCTGTCCTTCTGGTGGCTTTAGGGATTCCTTTGTTCTTCTTCTAGTGCAATCAGGTTGTTTATTTGTGCTTTTTCTTGCTTCCTAATATATATTTGTATGGCTATGAACATCCCTCTCAGTACTGCCTAAGCTTTGTCCCAAATATTTTGATAGCTCTTGTCTTCCTTTTCATTGAACTCTCAAAACATTTTGATTTCTCCGTTATTTTCTCTTTGGCCCAGTAGTTGTTGAGGAGTGTCCTGTTGAGCTTCCACATTTTGGGACTATTACTAATCTTTTGTTGTTAAGTGTTAGTTTAGTTCCACTGTGGTCTGAGAAGATGCTTGGGATGATTTCAGTGCTCTTGAATTTGATGATGCTGTCTTTGTGGACTAACACATGGTCTATCCTTGAGAATGACCCATGTAGACTTGAGTAGAATGTGTATTCAGCTTTCTTGGGGTGAATGATTCTGAAAATGTCAAGTAGTTTTAGTTTATCTGTCTCCTCATTTAGCTCCCTCATTTCTTTATTGATTTTCTGCCTGGGTGATCTGTCAGGTTGAGAGAGTGGGGTGTTGAAGACCCCTACTATTACTGTGCTGGTGTTAATATATTGCTGTAGCTCTTTCAGTAGATGTTTGATGTATTTAGATGGCTTCTTATTGGGTGCATAGATGTTAATAATTGTTAAATCCTCTTGGTTGACTGATCTTCTGAGCATTAATGTCCATCCCTATCTTTTATAATTTTATTTATTTTAAAGTCTATTGTGTCAGATTTGAGAATAGCTGTTCTTGCCCTTTTCTGTGGGCCATTGGCTTGTATGATAGGTTTCCATCCTTTTGCTTTGAGTTTGTATTTGTCTTGTTGAGTTAGGTGGGTTTCCTATAGACAGCATATGATTGGGTTGTGTGTTTTTATCCTTCTTCTTACTCTGTGCCTTGTAATAGGTGAATTCAGGCCACTGTCATTTATTGATATCATAGACTGAAGATATTTTAACACTGTTCTTGTAGTTTTTAGAGTGTTCTGATATATGGCATATTTATGGTGGATTGACTGTTTATAGGAGACCTTTCAGAAGTTCATGGCAGGCTTTGTGATAGTTGATTCTTTCAACTGTTGTTTGAGAAAGTTTTTATGCCTCCATCTAGTCTGAATGACAGTGCAGCAGGATACAGTAGTCTTTGTTGAATTCCTTTCTCATTGATAACCTGATAGATATCTTGCCATTCTCTTCTGGCCTGTCGTGTTTGTGTGGAGAAGTCTACTGCTAATCTTATGGGTTTTCCTCTGTAGGTGACTCTTTGTTTTTCTCTTGCAGCCTTCAGGATCATTTCTTTATCCTTATTCCATTCCATTCTAAATATGATGTGTCTGGTGTCTTTAATTCTGTGTTAATTCTGTTTGGGATCCTCTGGGCTTCTTGAACCTTTATGTCTTCTATGTTGTCTAGAGTAGCAAAGCTCTCAGCTATTATGTCCTAAAGAATGCTTTCTTCCCCTCCCAGTCTTTCTTCCTCTGGTCAGCCAATAATGTGTATATTATTTATTTTGAAGTCATCCCATATGTCTCTGTTGTTGTTTTCAGTATATCTTAATCTCTTTTTGAAGATCTCTTACTTCTTTTTAGTTGTCTCTAATTCATACTCAGTCTTCAACCTCATTTATTCTATTCTCTCTCCCCTCTACTGTTTTCCGGAGTTCATCTATTTTGTTACCCTGTTCTGATACTGTTTTAGCTTGTTCAACTAGTTGTGTTCTTAGCTCAACTATTTCAGCTTTCAGCTCTCTAATAACCTTCATATAGTGTTTTCTTCCAGAGTCTCATTTGTTGTTTCTGCATTTCTGATGACAATTCCTTCAAACTCTTTACTCATTCCTGTGACTATTCCCTTAGCAAGCATTTGGATGTTGACCTTACTATTCTGTGGATCAACCTTTTGGGGGGGGCTTTTAGCTGGACTCTTGTCCTGGTTCATTTCTCCAATATTTTTTCTTATTGGTTTAACCATTCTATATAGTCTGTTATGAGGTCCCTTTCTTAGTACTTTACAAATTACTGATCACTCTTGGCTGGATTGACTTATCTCTAAGTAAGGTACTTAAAGAGTTCACAGTTGTGGAAATTAACAGTTGTTTCAATATTATTTCAATCTCTGAGTTGGAGCAAGAGGCTGTTAAAAGCCTCTTTTGTTCTTTTTCTTCCCTGTAGGCTATAGGAGCCTGAGGGCTTTTAAACTATAAGTAGACTTCTTAGCTTAATCACTCACTCCTGACCAAGAGATAAAGCTTGTTTGGGGATAGATAGCACAGTGGTTATGCAAAGAGACTCTCATACCCCAAGAAGCCAAAGCTCCAGGCTCAATTCAGCTTCTCTGCCAAGCCGGGCAGCACTGCTGGGCCCTGTGAGTTTCTAAACAAGTTCCATTTATAGTCTTTAGGTTCTGAGGCAATTATTCACCATGTTCTCATCAGGAGAACAATGTGGAAAGGCTCCCACTATACAGCCCCACTGCTAGGCCACAGAGGTTTAACTCTTCTCCTGAGTTTCCTGGTCAGTTCTCTGTTCCCAAATGTCAACACAGGTCCTCCTCCCTGCTGCTCCAGCCTCTGAGAGCAGTAGCAATGGAGACTCACAGTTGCATTTGGTGAGTCTTAGGGGAGTCCTTTCCTCCCTTCAGCAGTCTTTTTGTTGGTAAAACAGACTGGAGGTGGTGCCTCCACTGGTAAACTGCCGGAGTGTTACCAGCCGCTCAATTACTCCTTAGGCTCCCCCTTGTTCATGAGCCACACGTGTTTGCACTCACAGGTGGTTTGGTGGGTTCCTGAAGTCATTCTAGTCCTGCCTTGTTGTGGTCCCAGGTGGTCTCCTTTGGTATTTCTAGTTGACCTGGGAGAGGAGAGGAGAGGAGAGGAGAGAAGAGGAGAGGAGAGGAGAGAAACACAGCTGTTGCTGCTCTGTAGCCCCACTTCCTTTAATCTCCTTATTCAACTTTTGTAGTCCTTATGTGCAATAGAAAGTAGGTGATGAGGGTATCTAGGTCTAAGTAGAAACTATTTCGTTAGGTACTTTATGGTGTCTGTTTAGGTTTTTCTGCTTGCTTGCTACATTTATTGACTCACTGCAAACTACTGTGCACTTTTGCTTTAAGGTATATGTTTTTCCCCAACCCCTGGATATATGTACTTATGCCCCACCTCATGGACCCTGGTCTATATCTAGGTTATTAGGTTTGTTAAGAGGTGTACCACCTGAAATGAATTAAAGGAGTCCTATGAGCTAGGAAAGGTCTCACAAGAGTGATGAAGCTGGTGGGTTCACATTCCATGCCTGACATCTCTGGATGCAGTCTGAAGTGAAACATGCCTTAGTGGTACTGGTTGCATTGATTATGTTGGGATCAGCAGGTGTAGTTTCAGTTGGGATGAATTGGGAGAAGGATGCAGGAAAGTGAGCCTCACCCTAGAGGTTTCAGGACTGGGAGAAATATGGGCTTTATAGAGAAAAGGGAGGGTTGCTGGTATCTTAGGGTTTAAGAAAGCAATAGACAGTTATAGCTATACCCAAATCATTTGACAATTGGGTTAACTTTGAAAATCCCATTGTTAGGATTTGCTGTAACATACAAGACCTTGCCATAATTTTTGTCCTTTATGCTATTTACTTATAGCTGTATCTTATAAAGGAACACCACCAGTTGCTTTGGTTCTCCCTGGTCTAAGCTTAAAATCCTGCCCTCACTACCCTCCCAACACTCAAGCTTACCGCTGTTTTGCAGAAAGAAAGTGAGGAGTTGTAGTCACGCTGCCATGGTTACTTTCTTTGCAATTTAATTTGCTTGAGTCATTTACATTCCACATGCAAGCAAAGTCATCCAATAGTTGTCTTTTATCTCTTATTCCACTTACAAACCAGGTCCATCCATTTTGTCACAATTGATATACATATATTTTTTTAAACTGCAGAGTTGTATTCAATTGTATTCAATAACTTCCTTATCCAGTCATCTTCTTTTAAAAAAAATTTCTTTTAGGGAAGCAGAGCTCCAGGACACATTGGTGGGGTCTTCAGTCCAGGGAAGCCTGGCCGGCATCCTGATGACATCTGGAACCTGGTGACTGAAAAGAGAGTTAACATACAAAGCCATTGGTGGGGTCTTCAGTCCAGGGAAGCCTGTCCGGCATCCTGATGGCATCTGGAACCCGGTGACTGAAAAGAGAGTTAACATACAATGTTAACTTTGTTAGAAAGTGAACCACCTGAGATGGAATTAGAGTCTAGTATGAAAGGAAAGGTCTCACCCGAGTGATGAAGCTGAAGGGAAAGAGAGAGGTAGACTGGGAGTATGGACCGACCAGTCAACGCCCATGTTCAGTGGGGAAGCAATTACAGAAGCCAGACCTTCTACCTTCTGCAACCCACAATGACCCTGGGTCCATGGTCCCAGAGGGATAGAGAATGGGAAAGCTATCAGGGGAGGGGGTGGGATATGAAGATTGGGTGGTGGGAATTGTGTGGAATTGTACCCCTCCTACCCTATGGTTTTGTTAATTAATCCTTTCTTAAATAAAAAAAATTAAAAAAGAAAAGAAAAAGAAAAAAGTAAAAAAAAATTTAAGTTAAAATAAAAAAAATTCTTTTAATATTTATTTATTCCCTTTTGTTGCCCCTGTTGTTTTATTGTTGTAGTCATTGTTGGATAGGACAGAGAGAAATGGAGAGAGGAAGGGAAGACAGAGAGGAGGAGAGAAAGACACATGCAGACCTGCTTCACCGCCTGCGAAACAACTCTCCTGCAGGTGGGGACCCCGCGGGCTTGAACCAGGATCCTTGCACCCGTCCTCACACTTTGAGCCACATGCGCTTAACCTACTGTGCTACCGCCCAACTCCTTCCAGTCATCTTTTGATAGGCATTTAGGTTACTTTCATTCTCTAGATATTGTTAATGCTGCAGCTATTAATATATAAGTATGTCTACTACATTGATGTGGTGTTTTTTGTCCTTTGTGTATATACTTAGGAGTGATATTGTTGGATTATAGGTATTTCCATTTTTGTTTAAAGGTACTGATTGTAGGGTGGGGGTGGATAACTAAATGGTTATGCAAAGAAACTGTCAAGCTTAAGGCTCCAAAGTCCAAGGTTCAATTCCTCACACCACCATAAGCCAGAGCTTTAGCAGTGCTCTGTTAAAAAGAATAAATGAATAGTTATTTTTTTAAAAAAATATTGATTTCACTAGTTCATATTCTCACCAACAGTGTACCAAAATTTCTTTCTCTCCACATCTTTATCAACATGTGTCATTTCATATTTTCTTTACAAATACCATTCTCTGAGGTATGAAGTAATATTGCATCTTGTTTGAATTTACATTTTTCTTTTCTTTTCTTTTTATTTATAAAAAGGAAACACTTACTAAAACCACAGGATAAGAGGGGTACAACTCCACACAATTCCCACCACCAGGACTCTGTATCCCATCCCCTCCCCTGATAGCTTTCCTGTTCTTTTTTATTTCCCTTTTTTTGCCCTTGTTGTTGTAATTATTATTGTTGTTGTTATTGATGTTGTCGTCGTTGTTAGATAGGACAGAGAGACATGGAGAGAGGAGGGGAAGATAGAGAGCAGTAGAGAAAGACACCTACAGACCTGCTTCACCACCTATGAAGCGACTCCCCTGCGGGTGGAGAGCTGGGGGCTCAAACCAGGATCCTTATGCTGGTCCTTGCTTAGTGCCACGTGTGCTTTCCTATTCTTTATTCCTCTGGGAGTATGGACTCAGGGCCATTATGTGGTGCAGAAGGTGGAAGATCTGGCTTCTATAATTGCTTCCCCCGCTGAACATGGGCATTGGAAGGTCGATCCATACTCCCAGCCTGTCTCTCTCTTTCCCTAGTGGGGTGGGATTCTGGGGAAGCAGAGCTCCAGGACATATTGGTGGGGTTGTGAATTTACATTTTTCTAATGATGATCTAATGATGTGGGGCATTTTTCAAATGTCTTTAAAGAATCATCTATTCAGATCGTTTGCCCACTTGTTTTTCTGAGTTGTTTGTTTTGTTGTTGTTGAGTTGTATGATTTCTTTGTATATTGTTTTGGTTTCAATCCTTTTTCAGATGTACGATGTGCAAATATTCTATTCTTGTGGAAGTTTCTTTCAATGTGTAGAAGCTTTTTAACCCAACAGAGTCCCATTTATATAGTCTCTCTTTAATCTTCCTTGCAATGGGGTTCAGTCTCCAAATATATATTTGACTTTGAGGTTCTGAAGCATCTCACATATGCTTTCTTCACTTACCAACTTTTTTTTTTAATCTCATATGTTTTGGTATGTTATTTAAGAACTCTAGATTTGGGGGCTGGTCGGTAGTGCAGTGGGTTAAGCAGACATGGCACGAAGCACAAGGAAGAGCATAAGGATCCCAGTTTGAGCCCCCGGCTCACCACCTGCAAGGGTCGCTTCACAGGCAGTGAAGCAGGTCTGCAAGTGTCTGTCTTTCTCTCCCCCTCTTTGTCTCCCCTCTTCTCTCGTTTCTCTCTGTCCTACCCAACAACAATCACATCAATGGCAACAATAACAATAATGACAACAACAAGGGCAACGAAATGGGGGGAAAATTCCCTCCAGGAGCAGTGGATTTGCAATGCAGGCACAGAGCCCCAACAATGACCCTGGAGGCAAAAAAAACCCCTCCTGATCTAATCAAAAAATTTTTTTTAATTTTCCTTATTTTTTATCTTCCAAGAGTCTTATACTGTTAATTTTAGGCTATAGCCACTTCAGTTTCTTTTTATGTACATTGTAAAGTGTAAATGATGGTTCATTTTAAACTATGCAGATGAGCAATAGTGTCAGCACCATTCATTGTAAAGAGTATTTCTTACTATCAAATTATCTTCTCATTTTTGTAAAAAAAAATATCATTTGACACTATTTTTGTTGGACTATTTCTGCTTCTCTATGTTGTTCTTATTAATCTATGTGTTTATGTTCTGAAAATATAATAATTACCTTGATTGTTATAGTTATATAATAAGTCTAAACATAAGATGAAGTGATTTCTTCCAAGAATCACACTGTCTTGATTAGCATGTCTTAATTGTAAGCTTTGAAATAAAGTAGTGCGAGTTCTCCAACTTTGTTATTTTCCATGATGGCCCTGGCTATTCTTGTTCTCTTGTCTCTGAAAATTAATTAATTGATTAAGGTTTGAGAAGTTGAGAGGTAAGTGGGGAATATATATATATGTGTCTGTGTCTGTGTGTGTGTGTGTGTGTGTGGAGAGAGAGAGAGAGATAGAGAGAGAGAGAGGGAGAGAGAGAGAGGAGACCTGCAACACTGTTCTACTACTTTTGAAGGTTTCTTCCTGTAGTTGGGAACTAGGGACTTGAATTTTGGTTATTGCACACTGCAATGTGTGTGCTTAACCAGGTGTACCACTGCCTGGTATGTCCCTTGCCTTTTAACATGAATTTGAGAAATAGCTTGTTAATATATAGCAAAGTAGTGTTGAAATTTTAATTGAGTTTACACTGAATCTCTATTTGGCAAAATTCATTTTATTACAGTATAATCATTAACAATGTATAGGTTTCAAATGTTCACCACAGAAAATCAATGAATGTATTGTCTTTGTCCTGATTTACATCTTCCAAGTTTCCCCTAGGTCTTCCTCTTCCTTTTAAGTAACCATTAATTGGTCTCATAGTTCCTGCAGCAGGTGGGTTCCAGGGATTTAAACCTGGGTCCTCATGAATGGCAATACATATATTCTACCAAGTACACCATAGCCTGACTCCAGGGACCTCAGGCTTTTAAGTCCAAAGCTTTAGCCACTATGCACTTTCTGGGGCATATCAGTCTGGAAAGGAGGGTAGTTGGAAGTGTCAGTGAGGGTATACATTTAAGTTTTGTTTTGTTTTGTTTTTAGGTATCATTGGTGTATTTTTTGTCATTACTATGATACCTATATTACCCACCCCATTCACTACAGAAATTAGCAGAATCACCCCAAACCATATTTACCATTGTATGTCTATATATCAGAGTCTGCCAGGACAGGGGGAAAGATCTTGCTTGGTTAAGTAGGAAGTTGTTTGAAACAGGTGGGGACTACCTCTTTTCCCATTTACTCTTCCAACACTTTCAAATCACCAACGTTGGTGGTTTCTAACCTAAGAATTCAACACTGCTTCTTTCAAAAAGTTTCAAGGTGAGGCCTTGATCACAGTATTTACTTAGAAAGTGACACAAATGAAAATATTCAGTATGTTATATTGTAGTTCTGACTCCCTTCTTTCCACTCACCAAATAAATTGTATCTAACAGACTAAATTATATATATATATGGAAACATGTTTTTTTGTTTCTGGAGCTATGTATTCAAAAGCAAAATAAGCACGTTTCCAAACATTAAAATTCAGTTATTTATAAAAGAAAGAATTAAATTGACAACAGATTTCTTACTAGCAAAACTGAGTATAGGAAGACATATCAATATCAAGTCATATTTTTGAAAGACTACATCTTTAATGTTTAAAAGGATTTTGAGCTTTTAATTTTATATTCAGTCACTTTTCTCATTTAAATTCAGAGTAATAAAATATTCTAGGACATAGAATATCTCAGAAGGGATGCCATATAAAATACAATAAAGAAGACAATTTTAGAAGAGCTCTTCAAATAAGAAGAGATTATAAAGATATGTTGTAAGTGACATGTAAAGTAATGGTGATTAGATATCATTGCACAGTTTATTTCTGATATGAAAATTTTTAAAAAAAATACTGAAGAGTACATCCCTAGTAACATTATCAGCATGATGAAGAAGGAATGGTAGAACATGAAGGACATAAAAACATTTCAAAGACTCATATTATGAAGAGGAAAATATGGATATCAATGAATGGATGGAATTAAGTAACCAAAAATGTTAAGGAAAAGTTCAGTAAGAATCAAACCTGAATGTATACCTTTAAACTAGAAGAAGAAAGTGCAAGCTATTTTTATGGAAAGCAGGAGTGAAGAAAATGATAAATGAGTCTAAAAAAAAGATACGGTGTACCCTCCCTGCCCAGTCCAAGGTTTGTTTTGTGCCTTCCCTTTCAGGTTTATTTGTTAGGTTAAAAAAGGAAAGAAAGAAAGAGAGAGAGAGAGAGAGAGAGAGAGAGAGAGAGAGAGAGAGAGGGAAAGGAGGAAAACTATACTTCTATCAACCTGTAATTTTATAAATCATTATTAAATCACTAAAACAAGTACTTGTAAGTAAGGTCTAAAAAGATTTTCAATGTGGATATTCTCTAGGTGTCAAAAACACCCAAATTGAAACCATTCTGATGAGCTGAAATAAAATAGAATAAAGATATTTAATATAACCTAGAAGCTAAGGTGCTGGGTGGTGCATATCCTTCATATATATATAATTTTCCCATCCTCTATTTTCTTTGATAAACTATAATTTAAGGGAAATATAAGAATATATTTCATCAGAGAGAGAGATATCAAACTGTAGGGAAAGTGGCATCTTTAAAACATTTGTAGAGGAGTACTAGCTCTCCATTACTGAGGGGGAGGCAGCTGTACACTTTCATGGTCTCAGCTTATTTCTATCACACAGCACAGTGCCAGGAATAATTATGGAAATGGTTTAAAGACGGAGATCAATGATGGAAAAACTGGATAAGGAATTCATGACTTGACGATAAGAGTGGAAAGAAGGTGGGTGATGGTATAAGGAGTTACTTGCCTTCAAGTGGTGTCTGGAGATTGAAAGAATGAAAAGCATAGCTGAAATTGGCTTCTCACAAATTATCCAGCATGGGTTCATGTTGTCGTACACTTAGAATTTTGGTGGGATTGTTATGTGGCTACCATTCTGATACCAGCACATCCATCACCACCACTCCTAGTTCATGTTCAAAGCAGAGACAAAGTTCTCTCCAGTCTTATTTCTCATTCCATCTCTTGCTTTCTCTCCTATGTACCATTTTCCTCTCACATACTTCTGTCGCATTACTACTTACTACCTTTTCAACAGTTAGGTTAATATATATTATATTTATTTAATATATATTATATTTATTTACACACACATAAATTGTAACCATTGGTCAACTCACAAGTCTTCAGACGAAGGTTGCCACCTTGTGGTTGGAGACCAAAATAACCATGATGTGATGGGTAAAACCAACCCTTCTCTAATTGGGGGGTTTTCCACTTTGAACGTATATCACAATCACCTGTGGGGCTCTGTAAAACATGGTACTGAGCTCTATCTCCATAGTTTTTGAGTTGCTAAGTCTGATTGAAAGTTAATGATTGCTTTGATCACATGTTTCTAGGCAATGCTGAAAGTCACCGCTCAGGATGAATTTATGTCAGGTTAGAATAGACTTTTATTTGGCTATCCAAGATTGGTAAAATTACATTTTGAATCTAGATATGTTTAACTCTTGCTACACTCTTATTGAAAAACACAGGTGGTACTGCTTGGACAAGTCTTGTTTGTATTCTGTATCTATTCTTCCTTCATGGGTTGAATGTACCACAGGATACTTACTTTCCCTACTGCTGAGCATTGATTCCAAGATTTCATGAGAAGTATTTAAGTGATCTTCCTTGTTCATAAATTCTTCTTTATCTACTGATTATCTCTGATAGAATTTGGCACATTTTTCATAATGTGACAGTTTCCCTTCGCATGAAGGGTGAGGATATGTTGGGAAACTGTGAGTATGAGGTTCAAAGACCCTATTCTTCTAAAAGTACTGCTATGAACAAAATTGTTTACAGGTTCTTGCTCTTCTGTAGATAAGAAAAACATCAATCATCTGCCACATGACTAAATGTAAATTTGTGACTGTAAAAGTGACAGTTTTTAGGAGAAATCAACAGAATGATAGGCAATGTGACAATGCTTGGTAATCTTGTTCCAAGATTTTAACAGTAGATACACTTTAATCCTTGGTTTATAATATTTCAATCAAATTTTCAATAATATGTCGACATAATTTTACATGTATTCTTCCATACCAGAATTTTAATATAATAAGTCTACCTTACTCACAGAGGATACATTTCCAGACTCCCAGTAGATACCTGGAATTGTATATTTCATTACAATTATTTTTTGCTATAAATATGTGTTTACCTATGGTAAGTTTCAGTTTTGAATTAGATTAACTGAGATTCACAGCAATAATACTGAAAGAGAACAATTCTAGTAACATACAAGTTATGTGACATTGCTGCTCTTGATATATCTTCTTGTGCATGATATGTTCAGACCATAGTTGACTTCAGGTTATAGAAATCATAGTGTGGACAAGAGGGGCAAAGCTATGGATAAGTGGAAGCTAGTGTATGTTTTTCACATTAGCTTTAAATGAATATTGATGTTGATGCCTGACTAAGCAGTATTTTTTCAAGTTGTGGTTTGGATAAATATCTGCCAACTCTACTGCACACCATAATGCCTGTCTGTGGCAGACAGATTATTGAAGTGACCCTTATAACCCCCAGCTTCTAGTATTTGTATAACTGTGAGGCCCTTTACTTTTGAATGTAGGCAAGACCTGTGACTTCAAACCAACAGACTATGATAAAGTTGATAGATATCACATCTTACATTATGTAAGCCTCCATCTGGCTAGTATACTTGTTTTATAATTTCTCTTTCTATTGTTGACTTAGAAGAAACAACCTGTCATTACTCTAAACACCACAGTGAAAGGAACGCTGCCAAACAGTAAGGGTGATCTTCACACTGGAAATATCTCTAGTTAAGGGCATAGGGTATTCGGTACACTTCATGATTATACTTAGACATAATAAGCCTGGGATCCTAGTAGAAGGCCTAAAGAAGGCATCATAGATTCTCCAACCAATTAGACATAGAGCTATTAAGCTTGTCAATCTAATAAAAGGCAGACCCCATAGACTGATTTTGATACAACAAATGACACTCAATGCTTGAACAACTGAGAGAAAGTCTACACTAATCAGATAAAGAAATGACTAAGCAACCAATAGCACAGCTATATACAAGATACTGGGTACTGTACAGCAAACCCTAACAAAAGGACTTTTCAAAGTTAACCCAATTACCAAATAATGTGATGATAACATTAACTATTGATTGTCTTTTGGAACCCTAAGACCGCAGGAACCTCACATCTCCACTATAGAGCCTCTACTTCCCCCAGTCCTGGAACCATTGGATAGGGCCCACTTTCCCGTATGCCTCTCCCAATCCATATCAAATAATATTGCAGCTGCCGATCACAACCTAACCAACACAACGATTGCCACCTCAACATGCTTCACTTCAGACTGTGTCCAGAGACTTCACGTGTGGAATGACAACCCTTCAGCTTCATTACTGAGGTGAGACCTTTCCTTTCATAGTAGACTCTAATTCCATCTCAGGTGGTTCACTTTCTAACAAAGTCCCAAAACCTAGATATACACCAGTTTCTGTGAGAGAGAGCATATGTTCACACGTATTCGTAAACTACTGCAAAATATATACCTAAAAGCAGAAGTACACTAGAGTTTGCAGTGAGTACCCCCCTAACAGTTCCTCTCCACTATTCCAAGCTTTAGGTCCATGATTGCTCAACAATTTGTTTGGCTTTGTATGTTAACTCTCTTTTCAGTCACCAGGTTCCAGATGTCATCAGGATGCCGGCCAGGCTTCCCTAGACTGAAGACCCCACCAATGTGTCCTGGAGCTCAGCTTCCCCAGAGACCCACCCTACCAGGGAAAGAGAGAGGCAGACTGGGAGTATGGACCGACCAGTCAATGCGCATGTTCAGCGGGGAAGCAATTACAGAAGCCAGACCTTCTACCTTCTGCAACCCACAATGACCCTGGGTCCACGCTCCCAGAGGGATAGAGAATGGGAAAGCTATCAGGGGAGGGGGTGGGATATGGAGATTGGGTGGTGGGAATTGTGTGGAGTTGTACCCCTCCTACCCTATGGTTTTGTTAATTAATCTTTTCTTAAATAAAAAAGAAAAAGAAAAAGAAATGACTGTAAAATCTTGATAAGAGCAAGAGACTGGCTCACTTAATCATAGCCTTTTTGGTCAATACCAGACCATCCCATCATCTGGGGCACTAGTTAGGGAATCCTTGGATTCCCACTGATATGATGAGACTAGACCTCTAACAGATCCCTATCTCCACCATAACTGGTCACTTCCATCAGACATGTCAACATAAGCCCTCTTGTGGGCCACTCTAGGAACTTATCCTCTCTATAAAGTAGAAATAGTAGGAATTGCCCCACTCTCTGAAGGGAGGCTGGGTCATCCTACCCTGCTACTCCAGGAAGACTGGTCCTGAAATGAATGCAGCCTAGAATGTTTCTAGCTGTGACCATGGACTGTAGGTTCAGACTGACAGGAACTCAGAGGTTATACAGGCTTCTGTACTAAATACGAATATATATGGGCTCTGGGCCTTGTTGATAGGGTAAACATCTAATTTTATTAGTAGATTTTATTCAAGTTTGGCAGCTGTTCTCCCAAATCATAATCCAACTTTCTAGCCCTATTATCAACACTGATACCATTGTTTCAGACAATATTTTTGTCCACCTCCATGTTCGCTATGAAACTCAAGATAAAATTACCCAAAGTCATGGGACCCTAGAATAGACCCAAAATAGACTTCCTAGTTTATTTCCACACTGAGATCCCTATTCTCATCTGCTTTGTTCCTACTTTTTGATTTCCATTCATTAATCATTTTGTGCTTCTTTATATCTTACTTACTTACTTACTTACTTACTTACTTACAGGATATCACCTATATCCTGCTTTATATTTATATCTTTCAGCCACCATGTTGTAGATGCTATCATGATTCCATCCTGACATTCTGAGCAGTAGACCTCACCAATGTGTCTCTGAACCTCACCTCTCCAGAGTCCTACCCCACTAGGGAAAAATAGAAATAGGCTGGGGGTATGGATCAACCTGCAAACACCTATGTTCAACAGAGAAGCAATTAGAGAAGCAAGAATTCCCAACTTTGGTCCATACCCCTAGAGGGGGAGAAATATTAGGGGAAGAGGAGCAGAGGGGGAGAAATATTAGGGGAAGAGGAGCAGAATTCTCTGAACTCTAACTGCATCAAGACCCAGAGAGAGAAGAGGAAAAAGGAAGAACATTGAGAAATAGTAATAGGTGTAGGTGTAACTTAGAAAGGGAGAGAAGACAGGACCACATAACTGGGTAAATATATATAAATACAGATATAGTTATAGAAATAATACTCAGATGAAGAGTTGGGGGTATCTGTTTTGTAGATAGCTAGTAGGCAATTTTAGTTATATTTCAAAGGGTCTGTGGCTAAACTAGCTTTTTTTTCTTTTTTTTTCCTGAGCCTGAAATATGATATGCAGGTAAATCCAAGTTATTGTCTGGGGAGATGATATCATGGCTAGAAAAAGGACCTAGATATATACAAAACTGAGACCCCCCCCCCAACTCTCCATCAGCACTATTTCAGCCTTTAGGTTCATGATTAGTCAACAATTTGTTTGGCTTTATATGTTAACTCTCTTTTCAGCCACCAGGTTCCATATGCTACCATGATGCTGACCAGACTTCCCTGGACAGACAACCCCACCAATGTGTCCTGGAGCTCCGATTCCTCAGAACCCCACCCCAATAGGGAAAGGGAGAGACAAGCTGGGAGTATGGATCAACCTGTTAACATGCATGTTCAGTGGGGAAGAAATTACAGAAGCCAGACCTTCAACCTTCTGCATACCACAATGACCTTGGGTCCATACTCCCAGAGGGTTAAAGAATAGGAAAGCTAACAAGGCAGGGGATGGGATATGGAGTTCTGGTGGTGGGAATTGTGTGGAGTTGTACCCCTCCTATCCTATGGTTCTATCAGTGTTTCTTTTAGATAAATAAAATAAAAATTTAAAAGAAAGGAAGAAAGAAAGAAAGAAAGGAAGGAAGGAAGGAAGGAAGAAAGAAAGAAAGAAAGAAAGAAAGAAAGAAAGAAAGAAAGAAAGGTCAACCCATATCTGCAGCCTTAGGAGAGCTACTGTAACTTCTAATGGAGGGAATGGGGATAGAGAATTCTGGAAGTGGGAATGGTGCAGAATTATACCCCTGGTATCTTATAATTTTGTAATTCAATATTGAGTCACAAATAAAATTAAAAATAGAAACATCGCTAGGTAACTCTCTAGAGTAGAGCTCAGTTTTGGCTAAAATTTTGCTTGTAGCTTTATAGAGAACCCAGCTAAAATTGCTGTGAATTCTTCTTTCCTAGACACTGAGAGATAATGAACAGATGCTGTTTTATTGAGTTGTGACAAAGATAGTAATATACCTTTCCTTCAGCATTTTGGCCCCTCTTGATAAGAATTCAACATTATACTTTCAAATGCAACTCAACCTGGAATCTTCCTCTTTTTTCATCCCAATCTTGCCTGGCTAACTCCAAGTTTTAACTGAATTATCAATTCACCTTTAAAAAGTTTTTATTAACCCGTATTGTGGAGTTTTTTCTTACCTACAAATTTTGAGGTGGCAAAGTTGGTATATTCATTTTAAGCCATCATCATAAAATGTGGAAAATTCCCAAGTAGGCTTTTTTCATTAAAAAAATATTGAAAGACATGTATGTAAATATTATGTTGTTTAGTGTTGTGAATGTCCATGCGTCAGACAAATCTAAAATTTGAAATTAGAATCTACTTGGATCTCTATTATTTAAAAAATGAATATTTGCTAGCTCAAAATTAATATAGCATTCTTCTGAAGGTTATCTGTGAGTGTACTTACTCAAAATTGGTATTGCCTATTAATTTACTTTGACTATTTGAAAGTTTTTTTCCATCAAAATTTTAAAGTTATCTTCAATTATATGAATCCAAGTACAAAGAAGACTAAATAAAAAATAAACCAATGGGAGTAAATCAAATTAAAAAGCTTCTGCACAGCAAAAGAAACCACCACTCAAAGAGACCTCCTATAGAGTGGAAGATCTTTACATGCCATACATTTGGCAAGAGGCTAATAAGCAAAATTCAGCAACAAAAAAACAAATGGCCCCATCCAAAAATAGGGAAAAGATATGAACAGAATATTCTGCATAGAAGAGGTCCAAATGGCCAATAAACATATGAAAAAATGCACCTAGTCATTGATTATCAGAGAAATGCAAATGAAGACAATAAAAAGATACCACTTCACTCCTGTGAGAATGTCATACATCAGAAAAGGTAGCAGCAACAAATGCTGGAGAGGGTGTGGGGACAAAGGAACCCTCCTATACTGCTGGTGGGAATGTAAGTTTGTCCAACCCAAGTGGCGAGCAGTCTGGAGAACTCTCAGAAGGCTAGAAATGGACCTACCCTATGATCCTGCAGTTCCTCTCCTGAAGATATATCCTAAGGAACCAAAAAGACCCATCCAAAAACGTTTGTGTATACCTATGTTCATAGCAGCACAATTTGTAATAGTCAAAACCTGGAAGCAACCCAGGTATCCAATAGGAGATGAGTGGCTGATTAAAATGTGGTATATATACACAATGGAATACTACTCAGCTATTAAAAATGGTGAATTCACTGTTTCCAGCCCATCTTGGATGGAGCTTGAAGAAATCATGTTAAGTGAGAAAAGTCAGAAAGAAAAGAATGCATATAGGATGATCTCACTCATATATAGAAGTTGAAAAATAAGATCAAAAGGGAAAACACAAGGCAGAACTTGGACTGGAGTTAGTGTATTGCACCAAAGTAAAAGACTCTGAGGTAAGAGGGGAGGGTTCCAGTCCTGGATCATGATGGCAGAGGATGACGTAGTGGGGGTTGAATTGTTATGTGGAAAACTTGGAAATGGTATGCATGTACAAACTATTGTATTTTACTGTCAACTGTAAACCATTGTTCCCCCAGTAAAGAAATAGAAAAGAATATTCTTAAGTTTTGTGGAGGTGAAATTAACTGTTCTTAAAAATCAGCATTAATTTTCTTATATTTTGTTTTGGCAAACACACACACACACACACATATGTATATATCCTTTAACTGACTGAAAGAATTAAAGAATAGAACACATGATTTTTTTTTTATGTTATCCATGATGCTCCACCAATCCAAACATTTTTTTTTTCAGTTAGAGAGAGAAAGAGATAGACAGATGAGGAGATGGCCACAGCACTAAAGTTGTACAACAGGGACTAGGTCATGTGCACATGAGTTATCTTGATAGTCAGGAGTTTTCTCTTAAATGTATGATGCTAATCTATGTTTAAAAGTAAATAGTAAAATATAAACAATGTGTCCAAATGACTTCTCTTTTCTGTTAATATCTGTATTTATTATGCTAATAAATATGGAAGTAGACAAAATGATCACATGTATGCATAAGAATGCCAGATCCCAATATAAATAAATCAGTAAAGATGATTCACCACATCAACTAAAGGAGATCCAAAAACCACATGATGATTTCAAAAAGTTCAGGGATAGTCTTTGACAACTATGGTCGTTATCTTTGGAAAGTTGGAAGATGGGGATATCTAAACTTAGTGGTGGGTGTGCTGTGGAACTATACATTGTAATCTTATAATCTTTTAACAAACTAGTAATAACAAAAATCATTTAAAAAGAGATATTAGATCCTTTTGTGGCTGTTAGACACCAATCAAGGGGAGATAAGAGGTTGTGCCTATGTGTTAAAGATTATACTGTAAACCATTAACCCTCAAGAAAATAAAATATAAACAACCCAAAGGGCCAACAAACATGAAAAAAATCCTCAAAAAATCACTGATGGTCAGTGAAATATAAATATAAGCAATAATAAGATACCATTTTACACCACTGAGAATGTCCTATATATTTGAAAACACAGAAGCATCAACAAGTCTTTTTTTCTTTCTTTTTTATCAGAGAACAGCTCAGATATGGCTTATGGTGGTGCATGAATTGAACCTGGGGCGTTGGAGCCTCAGGCATGAGAACCTCTTTGCATAAACATTATTCTATCTACCCCATCTAGAGTGCTATAAATAAAACTAGTTTGTGACCCAGCAATTCCATTCCAGTGATATCTATCCAAGGGATAGGAAAACACCTACCCAAGGAGACCTAGGTGTACATATGTTCATAGCAGCACCATTTGCAAATAGCTTAAACTTGGAAGCAACCAGATGCCCAATGACATATGAATGACTGAGAATATTGTGATATATATATATATATATATATATATATATATATATATATATATATATATCAGAATTCTATTAAATGTTAAAAAATTATGAAGCGATTTCCTTTGCCTCATCTTGGATATAGCTTGAAGGAATCATGTTAAGTGAGATAAACCAAAAAGAGGAAAAGTTTGCTCATAAGTAGAACTGTAGAAATACAGAAAAGGAAAACACAAAGTGAAATTTGGACTGAGTGTGGTTTATTGTACCAAAGCAAAGGACACTGGGGAAGGAAGGAAAGGAATGGGATGGAGGGACGATGCGATCCTGGTGCATGCTGGCCGAAAGGATCTAGGTTGGGGGAGAAAGTAAAGTGTTTTGTTATCACAGAAAGATGAGAAGTTGTGACTGTCAACAACTGTACTATAAACCATTAATGTCCCTAATAAAGTGATTAAATGTCAGAGATTCATTTTTGATAGACTATATTTTATGCTAAAAATCCTTTATTTCTTCCATGCATACAACCCAGGTTTGAGCCCAGCCCCTACCCCCACCCCCAGTACACTGAAGGAAGCTTCAGTGCCGTCCTCTTTTTCACTTTCTTCCTCTCTGTCTCTACTTTTTATTTTTTTATTTATAAAATGGCAACATTGACAAAACCATAGGATAAGAAGAATACAACTCCACACAGTTCCCACCATCAGAATTCCATATCCCATCCCCTTCCCTGATAGATTTCATATTCTTTATCCCTCTGGGAGTATGGACCTAAGGTCATTGTGGGATACAGAAGGTGGAAGGTCTGGCTTCTGTAATTGCTTCCCCACTGAACATGGACATTAACAGGTCAATCCATACTCCCAGCCTGTCTCTCTCTTTCCCTAGTGGGGTAGGGCTCTGGGGAAGCAGGGCTCCAAGACACATTGGTGGGGTCCTCTGTACAGGGAAGCCTGGTTGGCATCATGATAGCATCTGGAACCTGGTGGCTGAAAAGAGAGTTAACATATAAAGCCAGGGAGTCGGGCTGTAGCGCAGCGGGTTAAGCACAGGTGGCGCAAAGCGCAAGGACCGGTGTAAGGATCCCGGTTCGAACCCCGGCTCCCCACCTGCAGGGGAGTCGCTTCACAGGCGGTGAAGCAGGTCTGCAGGTGTCTATCTTTGTCTCCTCCTCTCTGTCTTCCTCTCCTCTCTCCATTTCTCTCTGTCCTATCCAACAACGACAACAACAATAATAA
Source organism: Erinaceus europaeus (assembly GCF_950295315.1). NCBI lineage: Eukaryota > Metazoa > Chordata > Mammalia > Eulipotyphla > Erinaceidae > Erinaceus > Erinaceus europaeus. The sequence continues at coordinate 87,864,158 of NC_080185.1, read as the reverse complement.
CTACAACAATAAAACAACAAGGGCAACAAAAGGGAATAAATAAATAAAATAAGTATAAAAAAATAAAAATAAACATATAAAGCCAAACAAATTGTTGACTAATCATGAACCTAAAGGCTGAAATAGTGCAGATAAAGAGTTGGGGGTGTGTGTGTCCGTTTTGTAGATAGCTAGTAGGTTTATTTTATTTATATTCCAAAGGGCCCATGACTATACTAGTTTTTTTTTTCCCTGAGCCTGAAATTTGATATGCAGTTGGATCCAAGTTATTGTCTGGAGAGATGGCGTCATGAGTGGAAAAAGTACCAGAAAGCAGTATTAGGGAAGAGAATAGCTCCCAGCATTGGGAAAGGTGTATAAATATTGTTGACTGTAAACCTCATCTGTCTCTATTTTTTAAAAGCATGAGTAAAATTATTTATTCCTTCCCCATTCTATAGGCACAGTAATCAATAGTCCTTAGAACTGACCAGTCTTGTGACTTATTTCAGCCAATAAAATGTAAGGAAAGTTCTTTTTTTTTTTAATCTTTCTCTCCACCTTTTTTTTTTTATTTAAAAAAGGAGACATTGACAAAACCATAGGATAAGAGGGGTACAACTCCACACAATTCCCACTACCAGATCTCTGTATCCCATCCCCTCCCCTGGTAGATTTCCTATTCTTTATTCCTCTGGGAGTATGGTCCCAGGATCACTGCTGGATGCAGAAGGTGGAAGCTCTGGCTTCTGTAATTGCTTCCCCACTGAACATGGGCATAGAATGGCCGATCCATACTCCCAGCCTGCCTCTCTCTTTCCTTAGTGGGGTGGGGCTCTGGGGAAGCTGAGGTCCAGGGCACATTGGTGGGGTCATCTGTCCAGGGAATTCTGATTGGCATCATGCTAGCATCTGGAACCTGGTGGCTGAAAAGATAGTTAACATACAAAGCCAAACAAATTGTTGAACAACCATGGACCTAAAGGCTGGAATAGTGCAGATGAAGTGTTGGGGGGGGGGGTCCTCCATTTTGTAGATAGCTAGTAGGCCTATTTTATTTATATTCCAAAGGGCCTGTGGCTATACTAGTGTTTTTTCTTTCTTTTTTCCCTTGAGCCTGAAATCTGATATGCAGGTGGATCCAAGTTATTGTCTGGGGGAGATGATATCACGGCCGGAAAAGGGACAGAAAGCTGGATAAGGGAAGAGAGTAGCTCCCTAATATGGGGAAGGGGTATAAGTATTGTTGACTATAAACCCCATTGAATTGATTAGGTCTGGGGCCCATATTTACCTTAGGAGGCCATGTGACCTCTGCATCTCTGTAGATCTGAGCTCACATTCTCTGGTCATGAGTAGGAACATTCCAAGCTGCCCCAATATCGACCCATCTTCCTCAGGTGTAGCATAGAGAATGTTGTCCATCCTCCCTTTGGAGGATGGAACATTCTCTACCGTTGTAGATCCAAGTTGAGGGCAAGGTCCTATGGGGGCCCCACAAAGGGGCCTATTTTGTTGTTCCTGATAAAGATGACCAGTATCAATGGAGAGAGGGACTTATTTGAGGTCTAGGCCTATCATGTCTGTTTGGGAAACTCAGGACTCCCCAAATAGGGCCCCAGCTGATGGGGTGGCCTGATAGTGACTAAAGAGTCATCATTAAAGTATGCCAGTCTCTTTCCCTTATTCAGCTTTTGCAGTCCTTGCTTTGCTAAGGTTAGCTTTGGACTGAGTGAGAGAACTATAATAGGAAGTAGGTGAAGAGGGCATCTAAGTCTAATTAGATAATATTTCATTAGGAACTTTATACTGACTCACTGAAAACTATGGTGTACTTTTGCTTTCAGGTATATATTTTGCCCTAGTTAATGGATAAGTGTGAACCTATGCTCTATCTCATGGGACATGGTCTATACCTAGGTTTTGGGACTTTGTTAGGAAGTGAACAGCCTGGAATGGAATTAGAGAATACTATGAAAGGAAAGGTCTCACCCAAGTAATGAAGCTGAAGGGTTATCATTCCACACCTGAAGTCTCTGGACACAGTCTGAAGTGAAGCATGCTGAGGTGGCACTTGTTGTGTTCATTAGGTTGGGATTGGTGGATGCAATATTATTTGGTATGAATTGAGAGAAGCATGCAGGAAAGTAAGCCCCACTCTAGAGATTCTGGGACTAGGGGAAATATAGGCTCTATAGTGGAAATGTGAGGTTCCTGCTATCTTAGGGCTCAAGAACACAATAGATAGTTATTGTTATAATCACATTATTTGGCAATTGGGTTAACTTTGAAAAATCCCTTTGTTAGGATTTGCTGTATCATACCCAACATCACTATAATTTATGTCCTTAGACATTATTTGTATATAGCTGTGCCACTGGTTGCTTCTGTTCTCCTTGGTCTAGGCTTTTAAGAGAGTCAACATATCAAATACTCAGCCTATGTATTAAAAAGACTCAGTCTGTGCTTTAAAAATTTTGAGACATACAATCAATTTTCCCCTCTCATATTAATTAAATAGTGATTTATATGACTACAAATTAATAGGAGTGTACATAAACACCATTCCCACCACCAGTAAGGAAAGTTCTATACAAACTCTAGAATAGTCTCCACAACACTCCACTACTGCCCTTAGTGCAATTTCTTCCTCCTGAATGTGAATGGGATTTGTGACATGCTTCCAACTTATTGAATATGGTAACAGCAGGGAAATATCACTTCCATGGTGATATTACAATACAAAATCTAGTGTTGCTAGCAGAATCACTTTTGAGACCAATCTTGCTGGTCTTATGTAAAAGCAATACAGCCCATTGCCACATTGCAAGAAAGTGTGGAGGCCTCTAGGATTATAAGCAACACACAGGAATGAGGGCAGCCTCTAGGAGATGAAAGTAACCTTCAGCTGATAATCAGCAAGTGGCCAGTTAAACCTTTAAACAAAGGGTTCATTTATATTTTTATTTATTTATGTCTATATTCCCAGCCTGCAGAAAATGTGAGATAAGTATGTGTTGGTGTAAGCCACTAAACCTTCAGTAGTTTGTTACATAGCAGTAGATAACAGAGTGAACTTGAAACATCCCACATGAGAACAGACATCTGAAATACATTTTCATTGTTTGGTTTTGTCTCCCTTGAACTGCGCAATGTGCTCAAGAGGTAACTAAGGTCTTTCAACTAAGGTATCTGAATTACACTTAGGAAGCCACCTAAAATTCAGCAAAGCTATCACTATTAGTCCTCATATAAATTATTAGGAAATGTTTGCTGTTGTAAGTCATTAAACTTTACGAGTCGTTTCCTACTGCAACAAAATCTAAATAATTCAAAGTTGAAGGAGATATTTGATAAAAATGAAACTAGATCACTGTTTAACAACATACTCCAAAATTAACTCTAAATGGGATCAAGACTTGGATGCTATATCTGAAACTATAATGTACATAGGAGAAGAAAATACCAGTGAAACACTTTGGGACCTTAAAGTTCCAAGACGGGTCACATAAAGACAAGACTTATTTAGAAATTCAACTTCACTGGCAAGGAAAAATTAAAAAATGATACTATATCAAATTTTAAAAGCTTTTATGCATTAAAAACATATCAAAGATAAAAAACTTAGTAATTGGAGAAGATAATTGCACATCATACATCTGACAAAGAATTGGTATTAAAAATGCATAAGTAAACTATACAACTCAACAAAAAACACCAAGCAACTTAATAAAAATAGATGAAAGATCTAAATACATAGTTTCCATACAGATAGCCAAAAAAATGAAAAAAAAAGAGTTTGACAACACTTGTAACTAGAAAAATACAAATCAAAATCACAGTGTGATAGTACCTACATCAAAAAGTTTGGAAATGGCAATTTTTGACAAGGAAAATAGTATGGAGTTTCTATACACAAAATGGAAATATGTCATGTTGCATGTGTGTATGTGTCAAACTATATTCCTAAAATCATGTAATATTGTAAACTGATATTAAATGAATAAAAATGTTATAATTTTCAGTGGATAAAGCATTGGACTTTCAAGAATGAGGTCCTGAGTTGGATCCCTAGAGCCGCATAAACCACCAGCCTGATCTTTCAATCCCTTACTCCTCTGTCTCTCTCCCTCCCTCTCTCTCTCTTCTTCCCTACCTCCCTCTCATAACTAAATGAATAATTTAATTAATCTTTCAAAAGTGTTACACATCCATCAAAAAGTTAGGCATTTATCATTCCAGTCCTCAAATGTCAAAACCAAAACTGAGGCGTGACATTACAAAACTGGTAAACAGGCTTCTGTCCTCCCATAAACATCAACTATACAGCTGTCCACAAACAAAACTAGAAGAGTTCACACCTGGGAAAGAGAGTGGATTGTGGTCCAGTGGCACAATGGATAAAGCATTGGACTCTTAAGTATGAGGTCTTGAGTTCAATCCCTGGAAGCACATGTACCAGAATGATGTTTGGTTCTTTTTCTCGCCTCCTCCTCCTATGTTTCTCATAAATGAAAAGAGAGAGAGAGAGAGAGAGAGAGAGAGAGCCAGTGATGAGCTTCCCAAAACTTTTGGGTCACTGTACAAGGGAGCCACTTCAATTTCCACCCCACTCAGATACTGATGAAGCTTAGCTATATGGAGACTGCAAGGATAGGCATGCAGCAGAGGAGACTGTGACTTCCATAGCTGATTTGTAGAGACCAACAGAAGCTTTCATCAATAGTCAGCACAACTTCTGTTGATCCCTTAAAAATGTCACCAGCTTTCAATCCACAGTAATTAGCTTCTGCTGACCCAGATACCTGACCTTATTAATATTCCCTCTGACAGCTGACCCTAGATGCCCACAGATCTTCACCAAAAACCAGCCTATACCTATGCAGCTGTGCAAGATCACAATATCAACCTAGACCCTATGGCCAATCCTGAAAATTATGAGTGCTTGGGACTAGCCCCTCCATCAGTGTACTTGCACACTTCTACCCTGATTTTACTTTACTGCTCTGTATGTAACTGTGGCAATATTCTGCAACCAGAGCCCACACCATATGGTCTTGGAGTTAGCCCTATATATCTAGTCACTGGAAAGCTGGTTTATCTACAGCTAGCTGTGCATCTGCATCTAAGCCAACCCTCATCACCCACCTATGCTGCAATCATGCATTGGTGTGGAGACCCTGCAGCTATAATAACACATGAGAACAGCCAGGACATCCACAGCCACCAATAAGCCTGACATCAGCCCTGCCTTCTCTCACTTGGTCTGATCCACAAGAGTCACCTGAATCTAACCCCTCTTCTTTGTACCTGCATGATCCAGCCTGACTTCCTTCTCTGGCCTCCACGCTCTGCATGAACAAGTGGAGATGCCTGAAGTCACAGCAGGGACCCCATAGCTTCCAGTTCACCTACAGCAGACACAGGACTCTGACCTCTACCACTTGACTGTGTCAGTAGGTAGTCTTTGTCACTACACAAACACCAGAGTTGAGCCACTCAGTTAAGTGTATACATACTGTTAGCCCCAGCTGCTACCACTGCTTATTCTGTCTCCTAGATGATGAACCTGAAAGTGAAGCTGAGGAGTCCAACAACCTTTGTGGTCTGTGCCTCTTCTTGAAGTACTCAGCAAGGACCACAGAGTTATACTTGTGGTCTAAGGTGAAAAGAAATTATCCCCGAATCCCCAGACTGTAGCCACCACATACCCCATATTTGTGTCCTGCACACTGACTTGTGGTCATAACATGCTTTTAGCATACTTCACTTGTAGGTAAACATGTTTCTTTATTGAAGTCAGCTTATCAAGTCTGTAAAAATTGACTGCTTCATCATCAAAAGCCTTCCCAACAACAAACTTCCAGGCCCAGTCAGCTTCACAGATGATTTCTAGAAAGCGTTCAAGGAAGAGCTGACAACTGTACTTTACAAGCTCTTTCAAAATAACAAAGACACAGGAATACTTCCACCTTCTACGAAGTCAACATCATCAAAATACCACAAGGAGACAAAGATACAACAAAAATAGAAAACTACATAGCAATGTCCCTAATCTATAGATACCAAGATCTTAAACAAAATCCTAGCAACCCAACTACAACCGTATATTAAAAAAAAGTTATATAGGGAGTCGGGCTGTAGTGCAGCGGGTTAAGCGCAGGTGGCGCAAAGCACAAGGACTGGCATAAGGATCCCGGTTCGAACCCCGGCTCCCCACCTGCAGGGGAGTTGCTTCACAGGTGGTGAAGCAGGTCTGCAGGTGTCTGTCTTTCTCTCCCCCTCTCTGTCTTCCCCTCCTCTCTCCGTTTCTCTCTGTCCTATCCAACAACAACGACAACAACAATAATAACTACAACAATAAAACAACAAGGGCAACAAAAGGGAATAAATAAATAAAATAAAAATATTTTTTAAAAAAAAGTTATATAGCACAACAAAGTGTGGTTTATCCTGGGGATGCAAGGTTGGTTCAATATATGTAAATCAGTAAATGTGATTCACCATGTCAACAAAAGGAAATCCACAAACTATCAGATTATCTCAATAGATGAAGAGAAAGCTTTTGACAAGATCCAACATCACTTCGTAAACAAAATATTAAAACAAATAGGGGTAGATGGAAAATTCCTCAACCTAGTCAAATCTATATACAGTAATCCTATAGCCAACATCATACTCAATAAAGAGAAACTGAGTTTTTCCCTCTACAGTCAGTATAAGACAGGTCTGTTCATTGTCTCCATTCCTATTCAACATAGTCTTGGAAATACTAGACATAAAAATTAAGCAATAGAAAGAGATCAAAGGGATATAGATTGGAAGAGAAGATCCAAAAGAAGGAAACTCTTAGAAATGATCAAACAGTATAGTAAGGTGGCAATTTACAAAATCAACATACAAAAAATCAATGGCATTCCTGAGGAAATCCAGAAATCGATTCCATTCATCATAGCAGCAAAATCAAGCAAATATCTAGGGATAAGCCTAACAAGGGAAATGAAAGAAATTTATACTGCAAATTATGGGGCACTTCTCATGGAAATAGAAAAAGATGCAAAGGAACAGAAAGATATCCCATGAAAATGGACTGGAAGAATTAACATCATCCAAATTATTATACTACCCAGAGCCATATACAGATTTAGCACAATCCCTATCAAGATACCACCAAATCTCTTCAAAAGGGTAGAACAAGAGATACAAAAGTTTATTTGGAAATAGAAAATATGCAGGATAATCAAATTAATCCTGAGAAAAAAGAACAAGAATTGAAACATCACACTTCCTGATGTCAACACATACTACAGAGCCACAATCATCAACATGGCCTAGTACTGGGACCAAAATAGATACACAGACCAATGGAATAGAGCTGAAAGCCCAAAAGTCAGCCCCTGCACCTATGGACTTCTAAGTTTTGACAAAAGAACTCAAAACATCAGTTGGAGAAAGGAGAGCCTATTCAAAAATGGATATCGGGAAGACTGGGTTGAAACATATAGGAATGAAATTGGACCACTGGATTTTATCATATACAAATGCTAAGTCCAAATGAAACAAGTTAGAAGTTAGGCTAGAAATCATCAAATACTTAAAGGGAAACATATGCTGAACTCTCTTCCATGTTTTTATAACATCTTTATCCATTCAAATCCCACTGCAAGGAAAACAAAAGCAAAAATTGACCAATAGGACTACATCACATTGAAAAGCTTCTGCATGGCAAAGAAAATCACCACCATGACAGAGATCTCTCATAGAGTGGGAGAAAAACCTTTATGTGATATACATCAGACAGAGAACTGACAACCAAAATACACACAGAGACCAAAAAAAAAAAACTCATTGAAAAAAATGGGTGAAATATAATGGGCAGAATCTTCCCCAAAGAAGATATCCAAAAGGTCAACAGACATATGAAAAAATACTCACATTCACGGATGATCAGGAAAATGCAAATAAAAACAGTAAGATACCACTTAATACTAGTTAGAATGTCACACATTAGAAAAGACAGAAACACCAACTGCTGGAGAGGCTGTTGAGAGAAAGGCACTCTCCTACATTGCCCGAGGGAATACCGAGGGAATACTACTGATCAAACTCCTATGGAAAACAGTCTAAGTGGTCCCGGAGGTGGCACAGTAGATAAAGCACTGGATTCTCAAGCATTAGATCCCAAGTTCTACCCCCAGCAGCCCATGCACCAGAGCGATGTCTGGTTCTCTCTCTCTCTCTTCCTATTTTCCTCGTGAATAAATAATTTATTTAAAAAAAAAAAAAGGTCTAGAAGTTCATCAGAACACTAGGAATAGGCCTACCTTATGACCTAACAATCCCTCTGGTGGAGATTTACCAAGGGAAAACAAACAAAAACATATCTGAAAAGATCTATGCACACCTATGTTCATAGCAGCACAGTTTGTAATAGCCCAAACTTAGAAGAAAGTCAGATTCCCAAGGACAGATGAATGGCTAAAATAGCTGTTGTACATATATACACAATGGGATACTATGCTGTTGTTAGAAATGACGTGGTCATTTCCTTTGCAATATCATGGTCAGAACTTGAAGTGAGTGTTGAGTGAGATATACCAGGAAAATAAAGATCAGTAACAAATTATCTCACTTATATGTGGAACTTAAGAATAAAGGTCAGTAAAGGGAAGCCATAAAGTGAAATATGGTCTGAATACAGCATATTGCATTAAAAAGCAAAGGACTCTAGGGAAGGAGGTAGAGGGATTAGAAAAAGGAACACTGGGGTCCTGGTGTGTGTCTTCTCATCTCCTGGGCCTATGTGTTAAAGCCTATACTGTAAACCATTAAGCAGCCTCCAATAAAAAACTGACTGCTTCATCAAATTTGCAAGAGTACAGGTGATTAATATCAAGGGGATCATGAAGAATAAAGGAAACATGATACCGCCAAAATAACACAGAAAAGAAACTTCAAAAAATACATGCAACAAACTACCCAACAAAGAATTCAAAATATTTTTCCTGAAGATTTTCAGGGTTCTGAGGGGGTGGGTTGGGGCTCAGAATTTGTATGTTGAAGGCCCCAGGTTCAATACAAGGCACTGTATATGATAGAACTCAGTGATGTTCTGGTCTCACTTTCTCTAACAAAATAAATCTTTAAAAAGATTCTCAGAGAGCTAAAAGAAAGCACAGCTAAACAATATAACAAAATAAAAAAATAATACAAGAACAAAAGAGTACAACAAAGTCATAAGAAATATAAAGAAGTGTCGAACAATAACCCTGGTGAGAAGAGAAGCAGGGCTAGGACAGAATTTATGATCCAGAATTCAATAATTATACTGAGGAAGATGAACCAGCATAATATATTTCTAGAGTATTTCATTCATCATTTTTCATGGACCTGTATTCTCCCCACCCACCCACCCACCCCAGAGTCTTTTACTTTGGTGTAATACTCCAATTCCATTTCAGGTTCGACTTGTGTTTTCTTTTCTAATCTTGTTTTTCAGAAAAATGATGAATGAAATAGTGGGGGTTGTATTGTTAAATGGGAATCTGGGGAATGTTATGCATGTAAAAAAAAAAAAAGAAGAAGTAGAAACGCAAAGCAGAAATTGACTGAGTTTGGAGTATGGCACCAAAGTAAGAAAGAAGAAGTACACTAGAGTTTGCAGTGAGTACCTCCCTAATACTTCCTCTCCACTTTTCCAAGCTTTGGGTCCATGATTGCTCAACAATTTGTTTGGCTTTGTATGTTAACTCTCTTTTCAGTCACCAGGTTCCAGGTGTCATCAGGATGCCGGCCAGACTTCCCTGGATTGAAGACCCCACCAATGTGTCCTGGAGCTCAGTTTCCCCAGAGACCCACCCTACTAGGGAAAGAGAGAGGCAGACTGGGAGTATGGACCGACCAGTCAACGCCCATGTTCAGTGGGGAAGCAATTACAGAAGCCAGACCTTCTACCTTCTGCAACCCACAATGACCCAGGGTCCATGCTCCCAGAGGGATAGAGAATGGGAAAGCTATCGGGGGAGGGGGTGGGATATGGAGATTGGGCGGTGGGAATTGTGTGGGGTTGTACCCCTCCTACCCTATGGTTTTGTTAATTAATCCTTTCTTAAATAAAATATATATATATATATATTTCTAGAGTAAAAGGCTCATTCATTTTAGATGAAACTTGAAAACATCATGTTAAGTGAGATAGATAAGCCATAAAGAAAAGGACAAATACCAGATGATCTCACTTACAGGTGGAACTTAAGAAACAAGGACAAAAAGGGAAAACACTAAACAAAATTTGGACTGGGTGTGATGTACAGCACCAAAGCAAAAGTCTCTGGGGAAGGAGGGGAAGGCAGGAGGTGGAGTAGGTGCTGGATTACAGGGTGGATATGAAGTCAAGCTGCTGTAATGCCAGGCTTTCTCTGAAGATTTTAGGGGAGAATCCCATCTTTTCTATTCTTTACATTTTGTGATTGACAGAAATGCCTGCCATTTCATTGATTGTAGATGTATCCTTCCAAAATCTGCCACTGTTTGTATCCAGATTTCCTATTTATAATGCAGAAATGGGGAACATTTTTTTCTGCCAAATGCCAAGAACCATTTGAACACACACACACACACACACACACACACACACACACACACACACACACACACACACTGAAGGAGAATGATAGGATGATTGTTGACACATGGATAAAGTCTTCCTGTCTTTTTTTAAAGAGCAGAAATCTGAGTTGACACCAAAGGTCAAGCTGGAATTAGTTAATTGGGGTGTGTCAGAGTAGGGATTCTCAAAGGGCGGAACCTTATTTTGAAAGCGGAGGGATAAGAATGAATGACACCTTCAGAGAACTAGGGTGAGTGGGAGGAGGTGCTAGTGATCATAGCTGAAGAAGTATACATGAGTTTTGCCAGAATATACATGGAAGGCCTAGTATATCATTTGGGGGCCATGTTTGGAAGGTGGTATTACATGCACCCTAATCTCAGAGTCTGTTGCCAAGCACAATGTTGTTTCTTTGTTTTAATAACCACAAACTCATCTCTTTTGTGGAACTCACAAAGAAAAACTAGGTCACAAAGTGAGGGCAGACATGGTTCTAGTTCTAAGGATTTTGATTACCATTCTAGCAAAATAAGAAGGTGTCCACAGTTTCTCCATTTCACAGATTAGTTTTGTAACAGATACAGTTTAGCTTATGTTTTGTCAGAATTAGCTTTGTTTATAAGAAGGTTTTGGTGATTATCTGATTCTTCCAACAGGTCTACTTAATAGCAAGTAGACTGTGGGAAAGTGACCAGAATTATATTCTAAATTCCTAGCATTATCTAATTGATCCGCAACCTCCTCACTCTCCCCTGTCTGTCTTTCTTCACTTTCACCACTGCCTTTCTAAAAGAAAAATAAAGGTGCCAAGTGTGTAAAAAGGAATATTTAGATATATAGTTACTTAATTTATAAATAGTAGCTATTTATGTTTAACCAAAGTAAGACTTTTTTATCAATCTGCAGGTCTCATTAATTACATCTGTAATTATTTTGGCCTGCAATTTAACCTTTGTCAAACTGAGAAATGTGGATAATCCAAGACACTAATTATTATTTTTCAGCACTTCGACTTATTCACATAAAATGCAATTTCAAGTTGGAATGATTTTTAATTTGTGGCCTTTTCCCAAATTATTGTCTCTGCCAAAAAATACGACTAATTCAGCACCTGAGGAAGTAAGTGCCATTAATTATCCTTTTTAGATTAAAGAGAAAGAAAAATAACAGTAGCTATGAGGAAAATGGGAATTTCAAAACCATACTACTCTACTTAGTTAATAGCATTGAGGAAATCTGCAATGAAGGGACACATTTAGGAAACTTAAAACAATTTGCAAATAATGTCAGCTCAGGCTGACAAAATAGCTCATTTGGATAGTGCATTGCTTTTTCATGTCTTTGACTCATGCTCAAGCCCAGCCCCCACAGCACTGGCAAAAGCTTCAGAGTTATGTCTGTTTCCTCCCCCTCTCCCTCTCTCTCTCCTTCCTCTCCCTCTCCCTCTCCTTCTCTCTGTTTCTCCCCATTTAAAACATTAAGCTTGGAAATATGACGTCCCCAAAGGCAAACAAACAAGCAAAAAATAATGTAAATTCTTAAAGCTTACATTGGAGAGAGGAAGAGACAAAGCTTTCACCAGAACCTTTTAACCTGTGGTCATATTTGAACTATGTGCACAAATGGACACAATTTCCATGTGATAGAAGTTGGTTATCTGTATGCATAGAAGAAAACAGTCTTTCTTCCTCAACTATCTTCCAAGTTTATCTCCTTCAGTGATAGGATTTTCCATCTGTTTGCTGGACTTTTAAAAACTATTTTATTTATTTATTTATATTTTATTGGACAGAGGCAGAAAGAAATCGAGAAGGAAAAGGGAGAGAGAGAGAGAAAGAGAGAGAGAGAGAGAGAAAGAGAGACCTGCAGTACTACTTCACAGTTCTTAAAGCTTCTACTCTGCAGGTGGGGACTGGATGATTGAACCAGGGTTCTTGCACATGATAATGGTGTGCGGGTAACCAGATATGCCACTGCCCAGCCGCAATAGATTTTTTAAAAACACATTACAAATCCTTCTAGTGAGAAAATGAAAGTAGTAACTCTGCTAAAAATGAACGTAAACTATTTTAGGTATTGCAATGGCAAAGAGATTCATGAGTTTAACTCATTGCATTCTAAATTAAGGAAACTAACAATGGAATTAAAGGATTATCTATTGTTGCTGTATGAAAATGACATATATGTATGTATTCCATGTCTCTTTCATTAGGGTGGAAACCCCATGAAGGTATGCAACATCCCCATTTTTGTTCACTTTTGAGTTCCATTAGCAATAAAACAATACCTGACATAGTTGAATGAAAGACATTACATACTCAAAGTCCCTTTGTTTAACTTACAAGCAGCAAAATTGCTGTTGCAACTTTCAATTTCTATCTGTTTTCAGACATTAAATATAACCACAGATTTCATGACAATTTTTGTTTGAAAGACTGTATGCTTAGATAGAAAACAAATAACAGAAGTGAAAATATCTGACAGTACCAGAGTAGCAAACCCAATAACATTTTTGTTGATCCTAAAAAGGCAGGTGAAGAGGAATGGAAGATTTCAGGTGAGGAAGATTTTCTTCTGCTAAGCGTCATTTGGACATTTACAGCATCATTTGAAGGCCATATTGACTTAAAAAGTTGCACTTAGAGGCTGGGCTGTGGTCCATCTGGTAGAGCATACATACCACAATGTGCAAGGACCCAAGTTTGAGCTACCAACCCCCATCTGCATGGTGAAGCTTCAGGAGCAGTGAAGCAGTGCTACAGAACTCTTTCTTCCTCTTTGCCTTTTTTTTAACCACCTCTCTCCCTTTCTATCTCCCTATTCCTTCTCAACTTCTCTCTGTCTCTATCCAAAAAATGAATAAATATAATATTTAAAAACTTATTTTAAAAATAGCACTTAATGTTGCTCTGTCCTGCCTGTGATTGTTTTGGCAGAGTCAGATGAGGTGATTGCGCTGACTTTATACAGACAATGGGCCAGATGTTCTCTCCTTCTGCTACAGATCACCCTCAAAATGAAGCTCAGGTAGTCCATATGCAAAATGGTGTTTCACTGCTGTCCAGAAGGGGTTGTTTTCTTGGGGGTACAGGTGGTTGTTACATCTGCAAGTAACAGATGGCATCATTCCCATCAGGTGGTCATACTGAGAGAGAAGATTTTTACTTCCTGTGGGGATCTTAATCAGGAACAGTTTCTCTGCATTCCCATGTACACAAGTCATGAATGGTGAAGATGAGAAACACCTTTCACTGAGTACCTAGCTAGTGTCAGTTTTACCAAGGACCTCATCTGTTTCCTACTTTAACTTTCAAATAATGATTAACATTCAGCAGCAACTTGATGTGACGTACTGTCCCAAATATTTTACATATATGAACTCATTTCTCACACCATCCCAAGGAAGTAGTATTCTGGTTACCGCCTGTTAATAGAAGAGGGTACCTGTTCAATAATTTGTTTGGCTTTATATGTTAACTCTCTTTTCAGCCACCAGGTTCCAGATGCTAGTAGGATGCAACCAGACTTCCCTGGACAGACAACTCCACCAATGTGCCTTGGAGCTCCACTTCCCCAGAACCCTTGCCCATTAGGGAAAGAGAGAGACAGGCTGGGAGTATGGATCGACCTGTCAACGCCCACGTTCAGCGGGGAAGCAATTACAGAAGCCAGACCTTCAACCTTCTGCATCCCACAATGATCTTGGGTCCATACTCCCAGAGGGTTAAAGAATAGGAAAGCTATCAGGGGAGGGGATCGAATATGGAAGTCTGGTGGTGGGAATTGTGCGAAGTTGTACACCGCTTTTCTTATGGTTTTGTCAATGTTTCCTTTTTATAAATAGAAAAATTTAAAAAGAAATTGTTTTAAAATGTATACATTAAAAATTTTTTATATATATAGAAGAGGGTACCTAGGCACAGAGGAGTTATATAACTTAAAGGTCACACACACTTGCAAGTAGGAGAGTCAGTATTCAAACCCAATGTCTAGGCTTTAAAAAGCCTCTCACTCAGAGGATTACTTTCCTCATTGTCACAAAGGAGTTAAGGTTCCAGCAATGACGTGAATTCCAAAAATAACATTAACAAAGTTGTCTTCCCAAGGCAGAGGGAGATTTACTTTTCCTGATACTGTTTTGCTTCACTTTCACCTCAGTAGAACAAGTGGAGCAGCTAGCAGTCACAGAATACTTACTGATGATAGGAATTGTGTCAAGTGCTTCTTAGGCATTGTCTCCTTTAATCTTTACAGTAAAACACTGAGGTGATGCTTTTATCAGCCCCCTCCCACAGATGAGGTTTTAAGGGGGTGACATAGCTTAGAAAAGTGAAATAGTTAGGTTGGTGATATCAGGATCTAAAAACCATTTTTATTTGCTAAAAAAAAATAAATAAAACTTAAAGTTCTTAACTATCCTACTGTACTGCCATGTTGCCCTAGTAGACTGTCTCCTTACTATTCCTGCTAGTCATGAGACAGAGCTGAGAGGCTAATCTTTCTCGTGTTACTGGCTCTACCAAGTCAGCAAAAGAAAGGATGGAATGAAAAACACCTTCCCAATGTAAAATGGAGTGTGTGTGTGTGTGTGTGTGTGTGTGTGTGTGTGTGTGTGTATGTGTGTGTGTGTGTGTGTGTGTGTTATGCAAAATGCATGCTTACCACTGTTGCAGATTTTTTTTTTTTTGGTCAGTAGGAATAACAGTGCTAGCCATAAGCAAATGCTTTAAAAAGAAAGCACACCTATATTGAGAAGTAATTCACATACCATTTAGGTCACCCACTGAAAATGTATCACTCAATAGTTTGTAGTGCATTCACAGAGGATGTGGCAGCCCGGATGTCTATCTATTTTTAGAACATTTTCGTCATCTCTGTAAGAAAACCTATTCTCATTAGCCAGTACTCTTTATTCCCCACTCCAGCTTTATTCCTGGTGATCATTAATTCACTTTCTTTTTTTTTTTAATTGTCTCTAGGGCTATCACTGGGGCTGGGTGCCAGCACTACGAATCCACTGCTCTTGGTGGCCACTTTTCCCCATTTTGTTGGATAGGACAGAGAGAAATTGAGAGAGGAGGGGGAGACAGAGAGGGAGAGAGAAGGATAGACTCCTCCAGACCTGCTTTAACACTTGTGAAGCAATCCCCTGCAGGTGGGGAGCCACGGGCTTGAGCTGGAATTCTTGTACAGGTTCTTGCATTTCCAACTGTTGTTAAAATTTTTCGGAGGCTCTAGCCGGCTGGGTTAGCTTCACGGCGGGTAACAGAGACGCGGAGACAACGGCTGGGCAGGGAAGCTGTATTTCTTTATTCAGGAACAACGATTCATAAACTAAGACAAACTAATCACCAAACAGAACTCTGCTGTCTCTTTGCGGTGGCGCAAGCACTCTTTCTTTTACTCTCGAACTCAGGAACCCTCTCCCTTACTCTGGAACTCAGGAACTCTGGAACTCTCGTACTGGGGAACCCTCTGAAACTCTTCCACTGTGGAACTCTCTCTTACTCTGTAACCCTGAAACTCTCGAACTCAGGAACTCTCTGACTCAGGAACCCTCTCTCGGGGTTCCTTGGGGCGGGGCCAAGCAGGCCCGTGAAATTAACAGGACTGATCTAATTCTCTTGGCGGGGGAGGGCTAGAACAAACCAATGTAAAGCATACGACAATTCCCCCTTTTCTTTTTAACTAAATAACTATAGTATCAAGGGTGTGGGGTGAACAGAAACCTATATCGTACAGGTATTTTTTAAAAAAGAAACTGGCACAAACATGGAGAAACATGTAAGCAAGTAACAAGAACCAGTGTGCTGCCAAGGGAAGGCCTGAGGGGGCCTTTTTTTTTTTTCCTCTGTGGGCAAAACATTCCAAAATTTTAACAACAAATGGTGCCCACGTGGACCTGACCTGCGCATCTCTCAGATAAGTAAAGACAATTTGGCTACCTATGCACTATGGCCTTCTCTTCTGCTTGTGAAGAGATCTCCAAAGGCCTCTGCTCTTTTTTCACTAGACTGTTTTGCTGTTTCTGGAACATTTCTCTCTGGACCACTCTATGGTTTCCACTCGCTCAGGCGAACTCAGAACAGCCAGCGGGAAGAGCCAGCGGGCGGGAGGCGAGGCGCGGAGCTGCCGTTTCCACCTGGTTAAACAGCCAGCGCCCAGACAACCCCACGCACCGCGCCCGCAGCCCCGCAGCCCCGCAGCCCACAGGAGGCCTACGCCAGCACACAAGAGCCCCTGGAGCCCAGGGCCAACAGGCAAGAGCCCGAGGCCAACACGCAAGAGCCCGAGGCCAGCCCACAGGAGCCGGCTCTCCACCACGTGGCGCAGGGCACTGGACGCGTGATCCCTCCATGCTGCTCAGCCACTGCGAACAGGGCAGCAGACATGGCAGGGCCATGGGGCAGGGCCGCGGCGGCCTATCATGGCCGCCACCCCTGGGCACCTAGGCCCACACCTTCTACAAAGATGGCCTGCCTGCCCTCTTTCTATGAATTCTGGAACCATCCCGGGCCTCCTGGACCCCCGGGCTCCCTGCCGAAACTGGGCACACGAGATCTCCAGCCGCCGGTCTGGTCTGAAGGCAGACAAGCTGGAGTATGCAGAGATTTGTGCAGAGATCGCAACCTGCAATTCCTAGAAGTGGAGCTGCACGGGAATGGAGCTGCGTGGGAAGCCACCTCCGAATGGTGACCCCCCCAACCACTAAGAGAGTACAGATTTAAATTTGTGTTTAAAATGACATGTCTTCGTAACAAAGGTTTCTCTCCTTGTGTATTAATGACCATGTTTATGTGTATGTTTAAAGTTTGGTAAACAGTAGCTTTAAGGCTAAATTCTTACTAGTCAAAGTTAAATGAAAAAGGTTTTCAATGTAATTCTCATAAAGATAAACTTAACTTACATTTAAAGTCTAAGGTAAAAATTAGTTAACAATCAATATATTTTAACTAAGTCTAAGCAAAAGGTTAAATAGACTTGTTGATATGTAAAACTCTCCATTACCTTCTCTATTAGAAATGGTAGATCGCACAATGGCTATGCTAATTATTCTCATGCCTGAGGTTTCCTCTCCGGCCCACACCTAGGGTGTGTCTCCATCTTGAATGGGTGTAACAAAAGGTTAAAAGACGTTGTTGATATGTAAAAGTCTCAAATTCCTTCTCTATTAGAAACGTTGGATCCTGCAGTAGATATGCTAATAACAAGTTTTGTTTCATAGTAAGTTGCAGCCAGCTGCTTGTGGGACTCTAGGCCGTTCCCCGCCCCCATGCAAATGCCCGTCGAGGCAAGTAGCCCCCCAGAGGCAAGAAATGTTTTTTTTAAGTTGATAAAGTTTAGTTTGTGCCAGTTTATTTTTTAAAAAAAAATGCCTGTACAATATAGGTTTCTGTTCACCCCACACCCTTGATACTGCAGTCATTTAGTTAAAAAGAAAAGGGGGAATTGTTGTATGCTTTACATTGGGTTGTTCTAGTTTTCCCCTCACCCCGCCAAGAGAATTGGATCAGTCCAGTTAGTTTCGCCGGCCCTCTTGGCCCCGCCCCAAGGAACCCCGCCAGAGTTTGAGAGTTCCGGAGTTGAGAGAGGGTTCCTGAGTTCCAGAGTAAGAGAGAGTGCTTGCGCTGCCGCAAAGAGACAGCAGAGTTCTGTTTGGTGATTAGTTTGTCTTAGTTTATGAATCGTTGTTCCTGAATAAAGAAATACAGCTTCCCTGCCCAGCTGTTGTCTCCGCGTCTCTGTTACCTGCCCGTGAAGCTAGCCCGGCCAGCTGGAGCCATCCGGAAATTTAACAACATCCAACTATGTGCACTAAACCTGTTCCCAGCTCCTCCACTTTCTTTTCTATAATAAAGTACATGTTTATAGAATGATTTTTTTAAAAACAAATTAAAGGCTCTGGGGTTGGATGGAGGGTTCAGGTCTTAGATCATGATGGCAGAGGAGAACCTTATAGGAGTTGAACTGTTATGTGGAAAACTGGGAAATGTTATGCATGTACAAACTACTGTATTTTACTGTCAACCATAAATCATTAATCCCCCAATATTTTTAAAATAAAAATAATGATTTTTAAATTTACTTTTATTTATTTAATAAACTTGATAGAACAGAGAGAAATTGAGAGGGGAAGAGGGCACAGAGAGGGAGAGAGATACCTGCATCACTGATTCACTATTCATCAAGCTTCCCCCTGAAGGTGGGGATTAGGGGCTTGAACTTGAGTCCTTCAGCTTCCTCATGTGCACTCAACCAGGTGTGCCACCTCCCAAGCCCCATTAATCCTCTTTCTATCATTATAGATTTACTAATTATGGATATTTTGTATGAATGAACTCATACATTATGTGGTCTTCTTCTCCTTCTCCTCCTCCTTCTCCTCCTCCTTCTTCTCCTCCTCCTCCTCCTTCTTCTCCTTCTCCTTCTTCTCCTCTTCCTCCTCCTCCTTCTTCTTCTTTTTCTTCATTTATAAAATGGAAACATTAACAAGACCATAGGATAAGAGGGGGTGGTATTCTTAATCATAGCTCTAGCTCTGTGTTTCTATTTTATTTTCTTATTGGATAGAGACAGAGAGAAATTGAGAGGGGAGGGAAAGGTGGGTGTGGAGAGACCTGTGCAGCACTGCTCCACTGTTCATGAAGCTTCCCATCTTAGAGAAGGGGAACAGGGGCTTAAACCTGAATCCTTGTGCTTTGTAACATGTTTATTCTACCTGGGGTGCCATTACCCAGCCCCTATATATGGTCTCTTGTGTCTGTCTTATTTCATTTAGTATAATATTTTCAAGGTTTACCCGTTAACATGTTGCTGCATGTAACAGTATTTCATTCCTTTTATGGCAGAACCGTATTCCATTACAGCATTTGGTTTATTAATTCCTCAGTTAACAGATATTTAGTTTGTTTCCACTTTTTTATTGTTGTAGTTATTGATGTCGTTGTTGTTGGATAGCACAGAGAGAAATGGAGAGAGGAGGGGAAGACAGAGAAGGGGAGAGAAAGATAAACACCTGCAGACCTGCTTCACCGCCAGTGAAGCGACTCCCCTGCAGGTGGGGAGCCAGGGACTTGAACCAGGATCCTTACACCGGTCCTTGAGATTGGAACCACCTGTGCTTAACGCCCTGTGCTACCGCTCAACTCCCTATTTGTTTCCACTTTGGGATTATCACAAATAATACAGCTTTGAACATTTGTGTAATTTTTTTTATTTGAATACATATTTTCCATTTTCTTTTTTAAATTTTATTATCTTTATTTATTTATTGGATTGTTTTGACTTTTGAAATATTGGGAATCCCTTACAATTGCACATGACTTTTCAATTTAGGTGAAGCAACCAGACAGAATTCTCATAGTAGATTAAATTTATGCATCATTTTGGAGAATACTGCCATCTTAACAATATCAAGTCCTCTTGTGTATTCAGGCTTTCATTTTATGTTTATTTAGTTCTTCGTTGAATTTTTCAACAATGCTTTGAGTTTTCAGTGAAAATTCTTACACTTCTGCCTTCTTCTAGCATTTGCCCTTCTTCCGTAGCCAGTCAACAGCATCAGGTTGAGCCTGATGTAAAGTTTCGAGACCTCCTTTGAATCTGGAGAGGTGGCAGTCGTTGACTATGTGGGTCATAGTCTGTCTGTAGCCGCAGGGGCAGTTCAGGTTGTCTCTGGCTCCCCAGCGATGGAACATAGCGGCGCACTGGCCATGGCCTGTTCGATAGCGATTGAGGAGGGCCCAATCATAACGTGCTAGGTCAAAGCCGGGTTGACGCTTGCAGGGGTCTGTGATGAGGTGTTTGTTCTTTACCTCAGCTGACTGCCAGCTCTGTTTCCTAGAGACTGGAACAGAGAAGTTCAGTGTAGGCATAGGGGACCAGATTGGGTGACGAGACATCAAGTGTTGAACAGGGTGGGCGAAGATATCCGAGTATATTGGCAGGTCCGGTCGAGCGTAGACGTGGGAAATGAACTTAGATGATGCCGCATCCCGACGAATATCTGGCGGGGCGATGTTGCTAAGAACTGGCAGCCATGGAACCGGGGTGGAACGGATGGTTCCAGAAATTATCCTCATGGAGGAATATAATTTGGAATTCTGCCATCCCCACCCAAATATTTTACCCTTTCTTTTTCCAGGTAGAGTGAGAGAGAGAGAGACAGACAGACAGAGATAGAAAGAAATGATAGCACCAAAGCTTCCTTCAATGAGGTAGAGGCCTGTTGTTAAAATTCGTAGGCTCTAGCTGGGCAGGTTGGCCTCGGCCGGCTAGCTTCACGGTGGTGAACAGAGACGCGGAGACAACGGCTGGGCAGGGCAGCTGTATTTCTTTATTCAGGAACAACGATTCACAAACTAAGACAAACTAATCACCAAACAGAACTCTGCTGTCTCTTTGCGGCGGCGCAGGCACTCTCTCTTTTACTCTGGAACTCAGGAACCCTCTCCCTTACTCTCGAACTCAGAAACTCTCGCACTCTCGAACTCCGGAACTCAGGAACTCTGTCACTGGGGAACTCAGGAACTCTCGGACTCCGGAACCCTCTCCCAGGGTCCCTTGGGGCGGGGCCAAGCAGGCCCGCGAAATTAACAGGACTCATCCAATTCTCTTGGAGGGGGAGGGCTAGAACAAGCCAATGTAAAGCATACGACAATTCCCCCTTTTCTTTTTAACTAAATGACTATAGTATCAAGGGTGTGGGGTGAATAGAAACATATATAACCAAAACCAGCATGTTGCCAAGGGAAGGCCTGAGGGGGCCATATCTGAAAAAAAAAACATTTCTTGCCTCGGGGGGGCTACTTGCCTCGACGGGCATTTGCATGGGGGCGGGGAACGGCCTAGGGTCCCAAAGGCAGCTGGCTGCAACTTACTTACTATGAAACAAAACTTGTTATTAGCATATCTACTGCACGATCTAACATTTCTAATAGAGAAGGAATTTGAGACTTTTACATATCAACAACGTCTTTTAACCTTTTGTTACACCCATTCAAGATGGAGACACACCCTAGGTGTGGGCCGGAGAGGAAACCTCAGGCATGAGAATAATTAGCATAGCCATTGTGCGATCTACCATTTCTAATAGAGAAGGTAATGGAGAGTTTTACATATCAACAAGTCTATTTAACCTTTTGTTTAGACCAACTTAGTTGAAATATATTGATTGTTAACTAATTTTTACCTCAGACTTTAAATGTAAGTTAATTTTTATCTTTATGAGAATTACGTTGAAAACCTTTTTCATTTATCTTTGACTAGTAAGAATTTAGCCTTAAAGCTACTGTTTACCAAACTTTAAACATACACATAAACATAGTCATTAATACACGAGGAGAGAAACCTTTGTTACGAAGACATGTCATTTTAAACACGAATTTAAATCTATATTGTCTTAGTTGTTGGGGGGGGGTTCACCATCCGGAGGTGGCTTCCCGCGCAGCTCCACTTCTAGGAATTGCAGGTTGCGATCTCTGCACAAATCTCTGCATACTCCAGCTTGTCTGTCTTCAGACCGGACCGGCGGCTGGAGATCTCGTGTGCCCAGTTTTGGCAGGGAGCCCGGGAGTCCGGGAGGCCCGGGATGGTTCCAGAATTCATAGAAAGAGGGCAGGCAGGCCATCTTTGTAGAAGGCGTGAGCCTAGGTGCCCAGGGGTGGCGGCCATGATAGAACGCCACGGCCCTGCCCCATGGCCCTGCCATGTCTGCTGCCCTGTTCGCAGTGGCCGAGCAGCGTGGAGGGATCACGCGTCCAGTGCCCTGCACCACGTGGTGGAGAGCCGGCTCCTGTGGGCTGGCCTCAGGCTCCAGCATGTTGGCATCGGGCTCCAGCATGTTGGCCTCAGGCTCCAGCATGTTGGCATCAGGCTCCAGCATGTTGGCATCGGGCTCTAGCGTGCTGGCATCGGGCTCTTGCATGGTGGCGTAGGCCTCCTGCGGGCTGCGGGGCTGCGGGGTTGCTGGCGCGGTGCGCGGGGTTGTCTGGGCGCAGCCGGCTGGCTGGCTGTTTAACCAGGTGGAAACGGCAGCTCCGCGCCTCACCTCCCGCCCGCTGGCTCTTCCCGCTGGCTGTTCTGAGTTCGCCCGAGCGAGTGGAAACCACAGAGTGGTCCAGAGATAAATGTTCCAGAAACAGCAAAACAGTCTCGTGAAGAAAGAGCAGAGGCCTTTGGAGATCTCTTCACAAGCAGAAGAGAAGGCCATCGTGCATAGGTACGCAGAGATTTGTGCAGAGATCGCAACCTGCAATTCCTAGAAGTGGAGCTGCGCGGGAAGCCACCTCCGGATGGTGAACCCCCCCCAACAACTAAGACAATATAGATTTAAATTCGTGTTTAAAATGACATGTCTTCGTAACAAAGGTTTCTCTCCTCGTGTATTAATGACTATGTTTATGTGTATGTTTAAAGTTTGGTAAACAGTAGCTTTAAGGCTAAATTCTTACTAGTCAAAGATAAATGAAAAAGGTTTTCAACGTAATTCTCATAAAGATAAAAATTAACTTACATTTAAAGTCTGAGGTAAAAATTAGTTAACAATCAATATATTTCAACTAAGTTGGTCTAAACAAAAGGTTAAATAGACTTGTTGATATGTAAAACACTACCTTCTCTATTAGAAATGGTAGATCGCACAATGGCTATGCTAATTATTCTCACGCCTGAGGTTTCCTCTCCGGCCCACACCTAGGGTGTGTCTCCATCTTGAATGGGTGTAACAAAAGGTTAAAAGACGTTGTTGATATGTAAAAGTCTCAAATTCCTTCTCTATTAGAAACGTTGGATCCTGCAGTAGATATGCTAATAACAAGTTTTGTTTCATAGTAAGTAAGTTGCAGCCAGCTGCTTGTGGGACTCTAGGCCGTTCCCCGCCCCCATGCAAATGCCCGTCGAGGCAAGTAGCCCCCCAGAGGCAAGAAATGTTTTTTTTAAGTTGATAAAGTTTAGTTTGTGCCAGTTTATTTTTAAAAAAAAAAAATGCCTGTACAATATAGGTTTCTGTTCACCCCACACCCTTGATACTGCAGTCATTTAGTTAAAAAGAAAAGGGGGAATTGTCGTATGCTTTACATTGGCTTGTTCTAGCCCTCCCCCTCCAAGAGAATTGGATGAGTCCTGTTAATTTCACGGGCCTGCTTGGCCCCGCCCCAAGGGACCCTGGGAGAGGGTTCCGGAGTCCGAGAGTTCCTGAGTTCCCCAGTGACAGAGTTCCTGAGTTCCGGAGTTCGAGAGTGTGAGGGTGCGAGAGTTTCTGAGTTCGAGAGTAAGGGAGAGGGTTCCTGAGTTCGAGAGTGCCAGAGTTAGCCAGAGTTCCTGAGTTCCTGAGTTAGACAGAGTTCCTGAGTTCCGGAGTTCGAGAGTGCGAGAGTTCAAGAGTTAGAGAGAGTGCTTGTGAGAGGGGTTCCTGAGTTCCAGAGTAAGAGAGAGTGCTTGCGCCGCCGCAAAGAGACAGCAGAGTTCTGTTTGGTGATTAGTTTGGTTTAGTTTATGAATCGTTGTTCCTGAATAAAGAAATACAGCTTCCCTGCCCAGCCGTGTGTCTGGTCGTCTCTGTTACCCGCCCGTGAAGCTAGCCCGGCCGGCAAGAGCCTCAGAAATTTTAACAACAGAGGCCTCTACTTGAACAACCTAGATCATGTACATGCCAAAGGGCACACAATCCCTATTCCATTCTATTGCTATTATAAATGGAATAATTTAATTTTGTTTACAGATTGTTCTTTGCTAGTCTATAGAAATACGAGTGGTTCTATATACATCACCCTTATATTTTCCAACTATATCGAGCTCATTTAGGCAGGCAGGTGTAAGGAGTGCATGAAGGGGGGATATGTACAGGGTCAGGAAAGAATATATTGAGTAAATCAGAACTAAAAGAATAGCCACCATGTAGTCATCCTATTTGTGACAAGTCAGTACTTCTCAAACTTTAATATGCATACAGATCTCTTGGCAGTCTAGATAAAATGCAGGTTGTTGTCAGTGGGTTTCAGGTGGAGCCTTGTCTGCCTCACTACACCTTAGGATGGTGGTGGCCAAGGTTTGAATTCCTTAAGGAAGAACTAGAGACAGTAAAGTTACTTTCCTGTCTTTCTTTAGTGGAAGGTTAATGGGAGAAAACATCAAAAGAAAGGGCAACTCCATGTTTCTAGTTTCCAAGCCCACCTGCCACATGGAGGATTTATCTATTTTTAATTATATTTATTTTATTTTATTTTATATTTTGCCTCCAGGGTTGTCGCTGGGGCTTGGTGCCTGAATTACAAATTCACTGCTCTTGGCGGCCATCTGTTTTCCATTGTTGTTGCTGTTATTGTTGTT
Source organism: Erinaceus europaeus (assembly GCF_950295315.1). Taxonomy (NCBI): domain Eukaryota; kingdom Metazoa; phylum Chordata; class Mammalia; order Eulipotyphla; family Erinaceidae; genus Erinaceus; species Erinaceus europaeus. Next base: position 87,839,242 of record NC_080185.1, on the reverse strand, counting down.
GTTGCTGATGTTGTTGGATAGGACAGAGAAATATTGAGAGAGGAGGTGAAGACACCTGCAGACCTGCTTCACTGCTTGCAAGACGACCCCCTTGCAGGTGGGGAACCAGGGGATTGAACTGAGATCCTTTCACTGGCGCTTGCACTTTGTACTATGCATGCTTAATCTGATGCGTGCCCCCTGCACTACACACACACACACACACACACACACACATACACACACACACACACACACACACACACACACACACACAAGATATAAACAAGAGCTTTGAGATGGGAAGAGAGAGAACACTTTGGAGGCACACCCTCATTCCCACCTTAGTGCAATATTACAAAAGAAAGCAGAATTGTAGAGTTTTGATAGTCTCTGGGGCTTTAGGCACGTGGAAAATTCTGTACTATTTAATATATTTTTTACTCACTTTAATGTGTGTGTGAGAGAGAGAGGGAGGGGGAGAGAGAGACAGAGACAGACACTACAACACTGCTCAGCTCTGGCTTATGGATTGCAGGGGACCTCAAAGCTTTAGCCATGAAAGTCTTTTGCAGAACCATATGCATCCCCGCTTCTATGGAAACCCTGGTCCTACCTCCATGGGTGAAGGGTTTGTTTGTTTTGTTGAGAGGCTTATCACTGGGACAGTGCTTGCAAGACTTATCCACTGCTCCCAGTCGCAATTTTTTGTCCCTTTATATCTTATTTGATAGGACAGAGAGAACTTGTGGGAGGGGGAGAGAGAGGGAGAAAGACAGACACCTGCAGCCCTGCTTCACCCCATGGAGTGAGTTCTAAACTTGACTTAGTGAACCCAGTTTGGACCTCTGCAATCAGAAGCTAGCACTTCATGGAAATCACTGCAGGAACTGCAACCACTGCATTTAACTGGGCCACCTTGGTATTCAGACAGCTAAATCCGGTGTACTGTCTAATTGAACTAAACGGCTAAGAATGCTTTACAAGCTGATTCTTAGAGATTGGGTCAGAAAATCGTTCAATGGTGAATTGCTCTTTGTGATTCAGTTTATTTGGTATGCTTGTCTTAATTGCATGATCAAATTTGGTCATTTAAGGGGTTGTAAATTCAGTAAAGTGGCAGTCCTGGGCCCTGGTTCTGTGTGTTCAAGCCCCCTACCCCCAAAAACAACTGTGCTTGACTATGAAAGCAAGATGACCTATCTGAGGGCTGGGGAAACAGCATAATGGTTCTGTAAAAGACTTTCATACTTTTCATTTCTTTCATACATGAAGAACTGAGAAATGTTACAAATGTACCAACTACTGTGTTATATACAGCTGACTGTAAACCATTAATCTGCTCAATAAAGGGGGAAAAGACTTTTAGATATGAGGCTCTGAGTTCTTGTGTTCAATCCACAGCAGCACCATACACTGGAATTGAGCAGTGCCCTGGTGTCTCTATCTTTCTCTCTAAATCTTTCTTTCAGTAGAGAATACATTATTTAAAATCAATGAAAAATAAAAGTATAGCTGTGATTCCCTTAAAAAAAGACCTGTCTTCAAGGCAGAAGTGACCAGAAAATGGTGGTGACTGCTGAATGTAGGGTAGGTTTGTGAGGTGGTCTTGGATCAAAAAAAAGACTTTACTAACAGCAGGAAAACTGTGAACTGGACTCAGATGGCAGGGCTTGGGGTGAGCTGCCATTGCTGTGAATTCAGCAGGGCATCAAATATAGAGAAATGGTAAGATTGGGGGCGGGGAAAGAGAGGACACATGGACTGAAAAATCTTGGAGCAGACATAATCACAGACTGCCTAAAAGGAAAAAGTCTCTCTGACTTGATTTTTACCTATAAAATAAAATCGTGTATTTTTAATATTTTAAAAATATTCATTTTTTATTGATTACATATGAGTGAGAGTTTCACATGAGACAGAAAGTGGAAAGAAACCAGAATATGCTGTGGTACATGTGGTGCTGGAGACTGAACTGGGAACCTCAAGCATTTGAGCCCAGTTGAACCATTTCTTCAGTCACATGAATGTTGTATGTGTATGGGGGGGAGGGGGAGCATTTATTTGTTCCTTTCTTGATTTTGTTTCTTTTACCAGAGCACTGATAAGCTTTGGTTTATGCTGGTGATTAAATTTGGGATCTTTGGTGCCTCAGGCATGAAAAAAATCAATGTTAGGTGAAAGAAACCAGAAAGAGAAATATGCATAACAGACGACTTCATGTATAGTTGGAACAAAAGGAAAATACAGGGTGAAGCTCGGACTGGGTGTGGTATATTGCAGCAAAGTAATGGATTCAGTGGGAAGGACAAGAAGATGGGATAGAGAAGGCATAAGTTTCCCAGGATCCAGTGATGAAGAGGGACTTCATCTGGTTCTGGAAGTGGTGTGAAGACACACCTATGATAGGGAGATGAGAAATCATACCCATGTGTCAAGTTTCCTAGAAACCATAAAATAGTTTTTAATAAAACTATTAAAAAGCTTATTGATTATTTGAATCATTTTTGGTTACGATATAAAGGACTATACTCGGGTTTAATTTTCAAAGTTAGGACTTTAGATCTAAAACTAACATGTTACAAGCAGTTGTGATAAGTGGCATTAGGGTATAGAGAGGAACATTCAGAAAAAAGATACTGATGGAAAAAGAGGAATAATAATAATATGTAATAGTAATAATAATATGTAAAGCAAATGAAGGCTTGTTATAGCTTCTAAAATATTTGTTGCTTTGGTAAAATAGGTAATAAAATATTGTTCTATATCTATAGTAATATATAGAAAATAATTTACATGGCCTGTCATTAGTTAACCATATTATCTCCTGGAGTATTGGAATAAGTAATGTACTATATTTATTAATCTTAATTAATTTATGAAACTATTTGAATCACTTGTGTTATTTAGATAAAATATGTGTTACTTAAACTATTTAGGGCTGAATAAACTTTATATAATTACTCATTTCATGGTGAAATTAGATTCAGTATTTAAGTGGGTTGTTGTTAAACTTTATAATTTGAATTCTGTGGTAGAATTTAATTGCTGTATTGAGAAAGGACATTCTTGTAATCGCATATTTGCATTATTCAGGTTTCATTCCAGTGTAATATAGGTTCCCTCCAACCACAATGTAGAATTTAAAATTATTTTTACCCTTTTTGTTAATTGAACGGTCTAAGGCTAGGAATATTTTAATGGAGTCAACATTAAGGACTGTCAGATGATTTTACAGTAAAAAGAGTAATGAGCAGATCATGAATTCTGGTACCTTTTAAACACCTTCAAAGTGAGACTATGAGACAGACTGGTGAGCAGTGGAAAATTCCTTTACTTTTAAAGGCATATTGGATGTATAGTACACTTGGATTCCTTTCAAGTTCTTTGATTGAAAGAAATGTGTATATGTTTCATAAAGTAAAATAGAATAACTTTAAAAAAATATTTATTTTCCCTTTTGTTGCCCTTGTTTTATTGTTGTAGTTATTATGGATGCCATTGTTGTTGGATAGGACAGAGAGAAATGGAGAGAGGAGGGGAAGACAGAGAGGGGGAGAGAAAGATAGACACCTGCAGACCTGCTTCACCACTTGTGAAGCAACTCCCCTGCAGGTGGGGAGCCAGGGGCTTGAACCGGGATTCTTACTCCGGTCCTTACACTTTGCGCCACATGTGCTTAACCCACTGCACGACCGCCAGACCCCCAGAATAACTTTTGTAGTGGTCAAGCAACAGGAAATCTAGTGAAATCCAGCCAGAAATGGGTAATACATTTATTTAAACCTTTGAAATGAAAACATTTCTCAGAAATCAACATTCTAAAAGACAAAAATAGAATCTATGATTAATTAAAGATAATTAACTGTTGGGAGATCTTAGAAGGGTCCCCTCAGATATCTCAATAATTTTCCTTGTTGGAAAATCTACAGGGGATGGAGTGGTGGTGCACCTGGTTGACCACACATTACAATGCTCAAGGACCCAGGTTTGAGCCCCTGGTCCCCACCTGCAGGGGGAAAGCTTCACAGGTGGTAAAGCAGGGATGCAAGTGTCTCTTTGTCTCTCTCCCTCTGCATCTGTCCCTATTCTTTCGATTTCTGGGTTTTTTTTTCTACCCAACAAATATATTTTTTTAAAAGAAAATCTACATAGACCCAGTTTTTGGAGTGGAGACATTTTTCAAAGCTTCATAGGAGGAACATAAATTTTCATATATGAAAAATGTTCTTTTGGCATATGCATGTTGAGCATTCTAAATTACGAGATCTTTTGAGAGTGTGACTCTCATCAGTTATAGTTATAGTTCTGAAATAGTGTGTGACATAAGTTGTGCAAACCTTCTGGGAAATTATGTTATATTAGGAACTTCAATTGTGATCCTTTAATTATTGTACTGTTTTATTTTTTATATTTTAGTTATTGGATACAGAGAGAAATATAGAGGAAATGGGGGCGACAGAGAGGGAGAGAGACAGACACCTGTAGCACTACTTCACCACTTGTAAAGCTACCCCTGCAGATGGGGATCAAGAGCTCAAACCCAGGTCCTTGTGAATTGTAATATGTAAACTCAAGCAGGTGTGCCACCACCTGGCCTATTTTTTTATTTTTTATTATTGCAGAAATAATTTACTCTTAATGCTCTACGTTCAGAGAAACTCACTGGCCAGGACTTCAGCATGTACTCCAGAATCTACATTTATCATCATAATGTAAATGAGTAATTGTAGAACCTGTGGAAAAAAACTGGACTTTTTTTTCTAAAATTTTTTTTTGATAGACAGAGAAGTTGAAAGGGAAGAGGAGATAGAGAGGGAAAGAGAAAGAGACACCTGCCGCACTGTTTCCCTGCTTATGAATCCCCCCCTCCCGCATTTGTGGAGCCAAGGGCTTGAACTTGCATCCTTGTTCAAGGTGATATGTGCACTCAACTGCATGTGTCACCACCATAGCCCCAAACTGACTTTTTTTTTTAATTTAAGAAAGGAGACATTAACAAAACCTTAGGATAGGAGGGGTACAACTACACACAATTCCCACCACCCAATCTCCATATCCCATAACCTCCCCTGATAGCTTTCCCATTCTCTATCCCTCTGGGAGCATGGACCCAGGGTCGTTGTGGGTTGCAGAAGGTGGAAGGTCTGGCTTCTGCAATAGCTTCCCCGCTGAACATGGGCGTTGACTGGTTGATCCATACTCCCAGTCTGCTTCTCTCTTTCCCTACTAGGGTGGGTCTCTGGGTAAGCGGAGCTCCAGGAACTTTTAAAACCACTAAAAGGAAGCTGGGATTTCTGCATAGTACTACGTGAACTGTTAAGGAAGCAATTTCAATAACCTGTGTTTAAAATAATTTTTAACTTTTCCAGGTTTAACTTATTTGTTTCTTTTAAGCTGACTATAACTTGGTTCAATCTGACAAATCACATCTTTTGTGAGTGAAATGAAAATGTTTGCTTCTCTCTGGGGAATTTCATTATGATAATTACACCATTTAGGCTTTTTTAAATCAGTGTTTTAGTGAATGGTTAATCTGTCACTGGGTTAAACAGCTAAGTGTTAGAGGTCCAGAAAATAGAATAGGCGGGTAGGTCCTGTAGCCAGATGTTTTAGTCAAGGATAGGGAAACTGGAAACCCAACAGAGATGTTAATAAGGTCTTATGCAGAGAAGTACCAAGAGAAAGAATGGTTACTAGGCAGAGAACTGTCAGAGACAACTCAAACCACCACCCTTATGAGATGTACGTCTGAGCCAAAAAGCACAATTTGACTGAATTGATTCTATGAAGAGACATATCTCAAACCTCCTGGTTCTGAGAAGCAGCAAGAGCACCAGGACCCAAGACAACATCATTACCAGCCAGCAAGGATACAATAACGATCCAGGATTCCCCACCTCCAGTTGGCATAGTGGATTAACAGGGTAGACAGATGGGACTAGATGGTGGTATGCCCAGTTGAACACACATATTACCATGTGCAAAGACCCGGGTTCAATCACCCCACTCCCCACCTGCAGGAGGGATGCTTACAAGAGATGAAGCAGCTCTGCAGGTCCACAGGTCTGCAGGTGCAGGTGTCTCTCTCTCCCCTCTCTCAAAATTTCTCTATCCTATAAAATGAAGGAGGAGGAGGGGGAGGGGGGAGGAGGGAGGGGGAGGAGGAGGAGGAGGAGAAGGAGAAGAAGAAGAAAAGGAAAAATGGCTTCCAGGAGTGGTGGATTCATGGGGCTGGCTGGCACTGAGCTCCAGAAATAACCATGGTGGCAAAAGCAAACAACCAAAAACAGAATAGGTAGGAATATGATAGCAAGCCCCACTTATTGCCTCAAGGCACAGATAGCACTAGGTTAAAGAAGAAACTGTACCATTATGTTGTAGAATTACCTCCAGGTACATACTGTCTTGAAGATCTCCACTATGACTCCATCTGTGGACCAGTTCTCTCAGGATAAAAATGAAAGGACTATTTCTGAGTTTGATTTTTTCAATTTGATGCTTTAGTGACCTCACCTAGGGTCCAAATTGTTCTGATAATTCACTCTAAAGGAATTTGAGAATTTCACCTGCATCTTGCCTGAAACATAAAAAGACACTGACAGAGTAGTATCAACACAGGCCACTGGAACCCATCTTGCAGTCCAGGCACAATGATTGGTACCCAGGGCACAAGAGACAATAAAATATCAAAGTTATTTTTTGCATCATGTTAATTGCTTCCACTCTGGAGTCCCACTTACCTTTTGTCAGCAGGAAGTAGCTAGCTGAAAGCAACACTCCTTTTTTTTTTCATAAGAATGAAAGAAGGAGCGGGCTGGACAGCGACACATCCAGTTAACCACACATAGTACTAAGCATATGGATTTGGGTTCGAGCCCCCGATCCCTACCTGCAGGGGTCCACCTCGTCAGCGGTGAAGTGGTCTGCAGGTGTCTCCCTGCCTCTGTCTCCCTCCCTCTTTATCTCCTCCTTTCCTCTCAATTTATCTCTGTCCTGTGCAATAGAATGGAAAAAAATGGCCGCCAGGAGCAGTAGAGTCATATAGTGCTGGCACTGAACCCCAGAGATAACCTTGGAGGCAAAAAAAATGTGGAGGAAGGAACATACACCTGGGGCAGGGGCTGGAGGCCACTAAGAGTATGGTTTGAAGTATATTTATTTATTGATAGGACAGAGAGGAATTGAAACAGGAAGGAGAGATTATTGTTGTGTGTATATGAAATGAAGGCCTAGCATATTATCTTTTTGTCCCATTGTTGTTGCCTTTGTTGTTGTACTTATTATTGTTGTTGTAATTTGTTGTGGTTGTTGGATAGGACAGAGAGAAATGGAGAGAGGAGGGGAAGACCGAGAGGGGGAGAGAAAGATAGACAACTGCAGACCTGCTTCACCACTGCGACTCTCCTGCAGGTGGGGAGCCAGGGGCTCGAACCCAGATCCTTGAGCCAGTCCTTGCACTTCATGCCATGTGCGCTTAACCCACTGTGCTACTGCCCGAATCCCAGTACACAACCTCTTTTGGTGAAAGAAGAATTCAAAGAAAAAGAAATAAAGATCCCAAGAAATGAGAAATTCAGATCGCAAACTTTCAACACCACTTCACACCCAGAGGATATACAAACTCTATGGGAAGACTCTTTGTTCTTGAGATTGTACAGTCCCAAAGAATACAGCTTTCTCTCTACACAAAGTGTTGAAGTGAAACATTTTGTATCTCTGGCATTCTGCAGGTGGATTATTCTGTATTGTTACACTTTTGCTAAATATTTGTAAGCCACAACAGCTCTACAATAGCCATTGTCATTTTGTTGTTTCCATTTCACAACTGATAAAAATGAACTGAGAAGTTGAATAAATAACAAAGTTCACTCAGTGTATAGAAGAATCAGAATCAGAACCATAGTTTACTCTAATGTTAAAGCTGCTTCTTAAAGGGGTCAGGTGGTAGTATGTCTAATAGAGGACACACATTACCAGGGATGAGGGCTTGAATTCAAGGCCCTGGTCCAATCATGCAGGCACTGAGCCTTAGTGATAACCCTGATGGGAAAATACTGTGTTCCTTCCACTCCACTGTACTGGACAGCTGTCACAGAAGACCAGTTTGATGTGAACAATGTATGGATAGAGAAATAAGAATGCTTTCAGGTCTACATGGGAAGCTGACCAGTGAGGCCATTACTCTCTAGGTTGCTAAGGGTCAAAGTGTAAGATTAGATTATTGGGTGGGTAGTGGTACACTCAGTAGAGCTCAGATTATCATGGGCAAGGGCATAGATTCAAGCCCCTGATTCGCACCTGTTTCACTGTTGCTACAGATGCCCCTCTCTCTCCTGCCCTTCCCTCTCAATGTGTCTTTATAAAGTAATAAACATAAGATTAAAAAAGACTAGACTATGAGGGAAGAAGATGCTAGGAGATAGACATCAAGATCTGAGGAGGGCTGAACTCTGTACACTGCTTAGGTCTGTGCTTGAGATTACACTCAATGCTGAGTCTTCCTGAATTCTTTCTTATGTTACTGAGGGGGTAAGGAAATAGTATAGCAAAATGCTAGGTCCGAGGGGCCAGAGTATGGGTTTATGGATAAGGATGAAGTCTTGGTCATATGGGGCAGATGAGGGAGGATGTCTGATTTGCCTAGTATACAATTCAGGTTTGAGTCCCTGGCGCACTAAATGGGAGGACATTGATACTGAGGAAAGCTCAGTGCTATGGCCTGCACACTAGCTCCCCACCTTGCCAATCTGAAAAAGTCAGTCTGGAGCAGTGAAGTCCAGACAAACACACAACAGTCATAAACACTTAGGTCATATGGGTATGCATGAAGTATGTATGAAGTACTATGTAGTATGAAGTACTACAGACACTCTAGTAGTTTTCAGCAGACTATTTGAGCCATTTTAATCACTTCAGTCAAAACACCTTTTGTCCTTAGCACCTTTTATTGAAGTATGATATGACCCTTTCTCACATTCTGGCAGACTATCATTGTCAGCCCAGAAGGGAAGGGAAGTGGCGGAGGACACAAATTCATGGACAGTAAGAGTCAGAGAAAAGAATAGCTCCACATGAGATAAGATGACCCCCAACAGTTGTACAACAAACACTGGTTTGTTGTCTATAGAAATTGCCCCCAGCCCCACCCCAACCCCCTCTAAAACTCTACTATAGTCTTCAAAGAATACAATACACTGTTACAGAAATATTATTGGCATAGACAGTTCCTTTGGCAAAGGCAATGGGAGTCACCGAGCTGCAGATGAAAGGAAGTAGCTAGAAATGTGCCCAGTTTCCTCCTTCTGGGCCCTGATACCCAACATGTTCTGGGAGACTGGGTTAAGAGCCTGGTACTGGCACTCATGGGCTGCTTTTTTGGCACATGGCATTCAATGGGAATCAGAACCTGAGCAAGACCTTGAGCTCTGCTTTCAGCCTCTTCCTTTCCAAGGCTTTATATTCAATGTTTCTCTCCCCCCCCACTCTCTCTCTCCGTCTCTCTCTCTCTCTTCTATGCCTCTTGAGGATGAATTGCAGTTTCCCAGCTGAGTTTGAACTGGTGGGCATCAAGGAGACCCGATCATTCAGAACCCTACAAGTAGTAAGGAAGCATGTGCAATAGCAACTCTTGCACTAACTCTTCTCTATGTATCAACCATTGTGCTCACCTATAACCCACTGGGGCCTGGATGAGTACTGATGGAAGAGGACAGAAGTCAAGGCCTTTCTTTACCATGCCCTCTAAACTTTTACTCCTTGGCAGACCATGGAGAAAGGCCAAACCTAGGACATGTGAGTGAAGAAAGAGATACTGCATCTTCAGTAATACTGGCAGTTCTGTGACACTGTCATTTGGAGTGGGGTCACCATGCCAACATTGTAGGAGCACTAATGCCCATTTAGTAGTTTACTTTTTTTGCTGCTCAATTGTACTGCTCAATGCAGTTTTGGGATTCTCTGGTTAAGTGCTTTGGGACATGTCCCTCCATGTGACAAAGAGCTTCCTTGCATTCTGATTTGAACTCTAGAACAATCCAAGGTGGGATGAGGGACATAAAACTGTTAACAGAGTCAACAGTACTTTCTGTGTGGTGAACTTAAGGTACCACCAACCTGATACTAGCTAGAGAAACTTGGCCCATGGGCACAGTGTCCAGGTCTTCTCCTTGGGCCTACATCGTGCCCCCCCCAAAAAAAGCTGTTCTAGCCTCTCTTCTTTGAATGATGAACTTTTATTTCCTTTATCCTCCCAATACAGGGCAACCTAATTTTCTCATTGCTTGTCCTAGATCTTGTTCTTAAATAAAGATGACAAAGACTTCAAAGTAACCCCCAACACCACAATCTTCCTCAACCTTGGCTTGAGTAAGCTTAGCCAAGTACAAACCATCAGCCTTTCAGGGGGAGATTTCCCCACTTTAGGGGAGAAGGGCTAGCTGACATTTAACAGTGCTTCTGACAGCAGGAGTGAATTAGGAGCATGTGCAGGGGCCCTCTCAGGGCACCCTGCTGGCCAAGATTCTTACATTGTTCCCAAACACAATGAAGAGGAAACAAGGCAGAGGGACCAGTATTTGTAACAGCAGCAAAGTTCTTTGGCAAATTCTTTGGTTTAATAAATCACTCTACTGCTCTGGATTAATACCCAAGGATCCTGAGGAACTCAGCAGTAATTAGAAGATATGCCAAGGCTGGCTTTCTGGGCTGGCGATACCAAGTTTGGGCCCTGGTTATCAAGGGATTTGGAAACTGAGCTGAGGTAAGAGGGCAGTTTGGCTACAGCTCCCACCTGGGGGCTTTCCCAAGATTAAAACAAAAACAAAAACAAATAGACTGATTAAAAAAAAAACCCAAAAAACTGGCTACTGGTGTCAGAATGTTGGCAACCGCAATAGCATTAGTTGCTTATGTGCCTACAGACTACAATCTTGGCTGTGTTATAATTTCTCTTGTAGGGGCAAACTGGGGGTTGGGAGGCATGAGGAGGGTAGTATGACTGACCCTGACTGAAAATTCCAAGAGTTTTGTTTCCTCAGCTCAGGTCACAGGCTGAGAAAATATTTGTTAGATAGAGGAGCTCCCCTCTACCCATTCCTTATCTTGGAGATGGTAATAAAATGGGCAAACCTTTGCCACATTTAGATTTCTTTGGTTTCAAGAAAAAAAAATAATAACCTTAACCCTGTTAAGGAATACTAAGCTCATGATCATACAGGCTTGAAGAGAAGTATCTGATCAGGCCACAGTAGGGGAGCCCTGAGTTTCAGGTGAGAACTTTGTTCTTAGTGACTTGTCAGTGATGATGGGAATAATTCAAGGCCTTAACATTCATTTATGTATTGACAGTGAATTCAGGCTGCTTGGCAGAAAATTCTTTCTCTCTGTTCCCTTTTCAACGACTCTTTTCTCTCTGAGAGAGAGAGGGGGGGGGGGGAAAGAGGGAGAACATATAAAATAAATAAAATCAAAAAGCCATTTAAAATATAATCACAAGAGCCCTCCTTCCTCCCACCCCCACTAATGAAACATCTATGTATATCCAGAAGTCAGCATTTAGTAGAGCTATTAGTGCCTGATGTGTGAAGCACTTGGGCAGGCCATCTGTAACCCCTGGCAATGAAAAGGCAAGATGAACCAGGAAGTGGTAGGTCCAAAGTCTTGGGACAGGAGGAGGCCAGGGCTGAGGAGTAGTCCTCTCTCCTCTCAAGTAGATGGCAGAGAAGGGGGTGATATCAAAGTATTTACACCTAGTTCTGGCCAGCAGTGCACCTGTGGATTCCCAACCTTTCCTCACATTCTGTTAACTTTAATTTCCCCTTTCTCTGATTCCTATTGCAAAGTGTGGGTAAAGCCCTGGAACTGGCAATTGCTGAAAGCCTTTCAAGATGGCCACATCTCTGTGTGAACAGTGGCTGAGTCACCAACTCTGAGGTGGAGTAGAGCTGCAATAGCCATTTCTCTCTGAGCTTTAAGAAGCTGATTACCCTGTGGGTAGGCAGTGAGTGCATGATGTCTTTGGGGTCTTAGCACAAAGAAGAACGAAAGTACTCTATTGGTACTGTGTTTGTGAGTGCTTTTCCATGCAAGCTCTAGGAATAAGAGTGTGATTGCATGCAGCTCCTACTTCTTGGTTCTACTCCCTAGGGTAGAAGCTTGGAGGTCTTCCCAGGATCTCTCAGCTGGTTGGGAGCACTGCTAGGTAGGAGCAGTAGAGACATCCAAGGTAGAGAGTATGGAACAAATTGTTAACTAGAAGTCATCTACTTGCTAACAAAAAGATGAAGAGTGAATGCACTTCTATTATGGCTGGGCAGGGTTGGTAGTCTCAGACTGCTGGTGGAATTAGAAATTACTGGGACCCAGGAGTAGGCTCTCCCTGAGACATTTGAGCTGCTCTTCCCCAAGCTTGATCTTCTCTTCCAGCTCTCGCTGCTCAATGATGAGAGCTGATTTCATCTTCACAAAGTGCTGGTAGTCTTGCAGCTGGTCCTGAGGCAGGTAGCGGGAGACCATGCCAAACACCAGCTTCTCCCGACTGTCAACATGCTCCTTTAGCTCCTTGGCATCTGCCAACTGCCCTGTCAGCTGCTGCTTCTTCTCTATCAGCACCAACTGGGGAAGCAGAAGACAAACAAGGGACCATCCCAATTAGATTAGCAGCCACCTACCTAAACCCTACTCTCACTGCCCAGTTTGGCATTTCCTGCCCACAAGGTACTCTGAAGCCCTGCTTCATGTAAACACTGTTCTTTCTTGTAGCAGGATGAAGATAAAAACAGCAGTGATTCTGGTCAGGACAGTATTCAATCACCTCCTTGTACATGTAAGTTATATTGATCTTATTTTGAGAGAGAGAGAGAGAGAGAGAGAGAGAGAGAGACTCCAGGTGGGAGCCAGGCTCAAATCTTGGATGCACACATGGCAGAGCAGCACACTATGCAGTGAGCTATTCTGCAGGCTCCCTAAACTGTGTTTAATCTGTGGGCCACCAGTGGGGCTGGAGTAGGAGAAAGGCTCTGATAAGCCAACCCATATACTTTCTGTCTCCTGATAGTTCTTACTATGACAATGCTTGTGAAATACCATAGATATACATAGATATCTATCCATGCCCTCTCAATGTTCGGCCCCAGTTTATATGCAAAGCCACTTGCACTAGGATAAAAAAAAAATGCAGGCTTAGTTCAGGAACGCAGAGTGCTCTGCTTTGTGAAACTGACAGACTCCCAATCTACTTAATGAGTCCTTCTCACTGAACAAAGGGAGAAGCAAATTTTGGTGCTGCTGCTGCTACTATTACTAACTCTGATGGCTGCTCCTACTATTACTGCTGGCAGTGAGCACTGGACATAGAGCACGGAGCTCTTCTCAGAGCCTGGAGACTACTTATGCTGTGGGTGGATGGCATGCACATAAGTGGAGCCAGCACTGAGTCAGTGTTTGCCCTGTGCCAAGTCCCATTTGAAGTAATGAACATTCATTGTCTAATTGAGCTCACGGAATCCCATCAAATTGTATATTCACCCTGTTTTTGAAAAGCCTGAGACAGAACGAGGCTAACTCAGATGCCCACAGTGACAGTGGTGAAGTAAAAAAATATGAAGGCACTTCAAGGCCTGTACTCCTACTCTTTTTTTGTTTGTTTGTTTGGAGAGGGAGAGGGAGAGGGAGAGGGAGAGGGAGAGGGAGAGAAAGAGAGAGAGAGAGAGAGATCATAGCACCAAAACTTCCTTTAATGAAATGGGGGCTGGGTTTGAACCTAGGCCATACACATGGCCAAGCAGCTCACAAGTGAGCTATTCCACCGGCCCACCTGCCTACTCATACTCTTCACACTATGTACCACCTCCCAAACTAGCCAAAAATGAAGGAGGAAACTATGAGCAAACCAAACCACCAACCAACCAACCAACCTACATGTGTCACTGACCTCCATTCATACCCTGGAGACCCCCCCCCCATCCCAAAACTCTACCTTCTCCTGGTTGGCCTCTGAATCGATGCTGTTGAGAGCATTCTCTACCCGGGCTAGTCGTCCAGAAAGTGACAGCAACAGGTTGACCACTTTGTCCAGGTCCCCGATAAACAGGTGGTATTTTTCAAACTCATTAGATTTGCAGACTGCTTTGAGGTTGGCCTCCACCTCTTCCCCAAGGGCAGAATTGGCACTGATGTCCTCCAGGAGCCCCTGCTGTGCCTCCCGCAGGACAGAAAGCTTTTTGCTGATGCTCTCAATAAGCTGTATCTATGAGAAGTCAACATGAAAAGGGAAAAGATAAAATGGAAACCAACAGAAAGGGCTATAACCCCATAACCTCTGCTCCCCTAGTCCCTGGAAACAAGGGAGACTTGAACAAATCCTGAGTAATTCCACTTCTCTGAAAATGATGTCACAAGGCATGCTCTCTCCCACTTCTGCTCTGGTGCAAATCTCTATCACCACCTAACTTCTTGGCATTAAGTAACTGGAACCCATGTGTGAAGCTGCATTTGCCCAATTTAAGTTAATAAGTACTGGATGGAATGAATTACTAAACAGGAATGCTGATGACAGCAGTTTTCTTCCTTTCATTTATATGCCTTTTATGCTCCATGGCCCCAATTTTGGGTTTTGTCCCATCCATTTTTTTTTTAAAGTATTGCCACCAAGGTTATTGCTGGGGAATGGTGTCTGCATGATGAATCCATTGCTCTTGGCAGCCATTACCCCCAGCTTGGCTTTCATTTCTCCTTTTGAAGGAGAATGTGAACTCCAGAGACAGCAAGGTAGCTCCCTTAGGTAGTTTGCTGCTATGCCACTATGATGTGTGTGTAGCCCAGGTTTGAGCCTATATTGTAGGTTTTGGTGCTGGAGTGTGTCTCTCTCCGTCTCCCCCTCCCCTTCTCCCTCTCCCCCCTCCCCTCCTCCATCATTCTCTGCCTCTTTCTATCAGTCCAGGATGGTGAAGCTCCAGAGATGACTAGGAGAAAAAAATAGAATATGAATTTTGGTATCACAATAACTAGGTCAACTTGTCTCTTCTTCTTCTTCTTCTTCTTCTTCTTCTTCCTCTTCTTCCTCTTCTTCCTCTTCCTCCTCCTCCTCCTCCTCCTCCTCCTCCTCCTCCTCCTCCTCCTCTTCTTCTTCTTCTTCTTCTTCTTCTTCTTCTTCTTCTTCTTCTTCTTCTTCAATCTTCAGGGGAGAGCACGGACACAGTCCCAGACTACCACAAATTATGCAGTTGAGTTTCCCACATTTGGGGAAATCGCAGGGGTCAGCACATCCGGAGTGCAATGGATAAGTCTTGCTCGTCCTGGGAAAACCACCTTCATGATCACGGTATCTCCCCTGCTAACCTGTCACTTCTTAACTGTGTGTCTTTAGGTACATTTGTTTTTATTGAGGTAATACTGATCTGCCATACTGTACTAGTTTCAGTTATAGAGTTTATCACCTCAGTAACTCTCTCTCTCCATATATATATATCATGCCAGGTTTACCATAAAATGCCCAGTGATCTGGAATTTTATTTTCTTTATCTGTAGGATGGGGGTCACAGAGGTCCTAACTTCACAGAAGTATAGTAAGAATTCAATGAAATATCACATGCTAAAGGGGTTAGCACTGACTAAATCAAGCGTTCAATGTAAGCTGGCTACTAATCTAGTCATGTGCCACTTAATGATGGGGCTACATTATAAGGAATATGTAATTAGTCACTTTCATTTCTGCATGAACAGATAACTAGATGGTTCAGGCTATCTGGCATAATTTGTTAAGACCACTATCATGCATGAGGCTCATCACTGTCTAAAACAGTCTTCAGTGACTAACTACTATACTGCTATTCAGTCTGGCCTCATCTTGACAAACTTATCTTCCTCCTCTGAAATTTAAAGATGAATTCCCCATGCTTCTTGCTGCTGACAAAACTCAGTCAGTCTTTTATCTGGCAAGGCAGGACCCATCATGTTGTAGCCAGTATCTTAATGTGGGTGAGAACACAGATGCTAGTGTCAGACCACCAGGGATTGAAGCCCAGCTCTGCCACAAAAGAGTGGCACAACCTTGAGCAAATTACTTAACTTTTGTGTGTTTCACTTTTCCCATCTAAAAACAGGAAACCTTAGTGGCTTATGAAATAGCAAGTCTCTACTTCACAGTGTCTTTGTGGGATTTATATAGGAAGCCTGTTTGCTCCTATATAGGAACTTATTTAGAGATTCCCAAGGTGACCAAGACCAAGGGAGCCTGCTGTGGGCCTACAGATAATGTCTTATTTCAGAATGGGTAGAGGTTCAGTGTGGATAGGAGGGTCAACAGGTTTGGATGATAAAAAGCTGAACTCTTAGACATGTCTCTTTTATCTCCCCCCTCCCTGAAGTCAAGAAATTATAAGAAATATTGCTAATGAGGGCCCCAAAACACTTTACAGGCAGTTTTTCTGGAATTCAGTGACGTATTAAAAAAACAAACAAAATAAAAACCAAATAGGAGGGGGCAATTATCTTAGTCTGAGATTTAATAACTTTACACTTGGGGAAAATTCTAAAGGTCACTTGGGATGAGAGATCAATAGTATGAATGAGGCAACACAACTAGATGCCAAGAGTTTCCCAGTTCTACTCCTACCCTCTGCTTTCCTAAAAAGCTTCAGTGCCAGAGCTGTGGGATTACTGGGAGGGTGTCAAATGATCAACTAGGAAAGTCACCTGCCTGCCCCATTTTTATAAATTCATAGATCTGGTAGGATGGAAGTGGAAAAAGTCCTTGGTTGATGACAAGTGAGTTTTTCAAGCTTAAACTTCATCCCTGGGAAAGCTGTAGTAGATAGAGCCCTAGAATCATCACATGCCTAGTCAGAGCTAAGTTGTCCTTGTGAAATACTGCAAATCAGTGACCTTCTTTGTGTATCTTCTTCAGAGACAAAATTTGTCCTAGTCTACCCAAAAACACTGCAACACACTCTCTGTTGTCCTGTGATTTACCACTTCTGATCATTTCTTCCTTTTCCTGTTCAGACTTTTATCTGGATTGCCTCTAATTAAAAGGTCTCCAGTAAGTGAGGAACAATCCAGACACATTCAGGCAGCATGAATTCTAAGTAAGTAAGCATCTGGATCAATAAAATGTTGATACCACATGCTTCCATTTTTTTTTCTCCTGTCATTTTGCTTCAGATTGGAAAGTGGTAGTGGCGGTGTTTGGTGGGGAGGGGATACTGGCAAATCGCCTTGAACCCTCCTACAGGTCATATCCTGTACAAGAAATATGGGCAGAAGAGCAATTTACACTGAGTTCAGATGTCCACAAAGTGGTAAATTGGGCCTCGGAGATTGCCATGGAAACCATATTAGCTTATGAGATAAAACGGGCAAGTGAGAGCAGGGAAAAGTGGTTCCAGGAATCTGATTAGAAGACCAGCCCCGTGGTACTTATATAAGAAAGGGGAGGCTCTGGAGCAATAACAATACTATCTCAAATTAGCTATTTTAGTATTTTAACAAAGCACCGACTATCCTTGCACACAAATGCTGAGATACACTAGCAATTTACTATCTTCTTTCAAGTCAGTCTATTCTCTCTCAGCTTACAGAGAGAATACAATCCATAATACTACAATGGCTAGAGTTCACTGGCCATAAATTAAGAAAAACAAACAAACTAAAGTCCTCTAAGTAGTAAATTACTAAGAATGCTGTCATGGCAGAAGAGTGAGACAGTTCTAACTTCAAGTCCTAGATCTACCACTTAGTCCTGGCAACTTAGTCCTCTCAACTGGGATGGAGCCTACACATTTATAGAGTTGTTTTTATGACTTATAGAGACACAGTGTTGATGACCAGAATTACTTACTTTATTTGCTAAGATAGAAATTGAGAGGAGATGAGGAGCTAGAGAGACACTGTAGCATTGCCCCACAACGCCTCAAGTTTTTCTCCCTGTAGGTGAGGACCCAGAGCCTGAACCTGGATCCTTGAGCACGGTGATGTGTACCACATATGATAATGATATGTGTAGTAGTAATGTGTTATCGTTGCTATTATTTACTGGATTAAAAAGAGACTGACTTGCACTTCTGAGAAACCTATAGAGAGAGACCCTTGTTTTCTTACCAGAAATACTAGAATATACAAAGATGTTCTAGAGCATGTAGATGGCAGATGATCAGCCATTAGGCTTACTCAACATAAATGCTGAAAGTCTCTTGGGCGTATATGTATATGTATATGTATATGTATATGTATATGTATATGTATATGTATATGTATATGTATAGAATAATAAAAACACTTCACCTTTTGTTGAGCCAGTTCATGGTCAACTTCCTCCTCTCCCAGTCCGATCTCTGCAATTTCTGGCTGGTCCTTCAACTTGTTCAGCAATTCTGCCTTGGCCACAGAAATATTGTAATAAGCTGAGTAAGAGGTAGGGATCCCTGGGACCCCCTGAGGAGGCGAGAAGTGCTGAAAATCTTGTCTGTGGAAACAAAGAACGACCATTTGAGGACCTCTGTTGAGTAGCTGCTGACTTCTCTCCTTCTTAATTTTTTTTTCATGTGTAAAATGGGAGCTTGCTTCACAAAAAACGTTATAAAATAAGAGAACAACAGGTGAGGGAGCGCTGTTTCTGTATAAAGAGACCACATGAAGGGTACCTAAAAGCCAAGTCAAGACCAACAACTTTAAGAGTTTAGAAGACATGGGGGCCAGTCAGTGACACAACTGGTAACGCTCCAAGTTACCATACATGAGGACTTGAGTTGAAGTCCTTAATCCCCACCTGCTTGGGGGAGTGGTAGAGCAGGCTGCAGTTGTCTCATTCTTTACTTTCTCTCTCCCCACTGGAAAATGACCATTGTAAGTGGTGAACACACACACACAAATACACTTAGTCCTCTCAACTGGGATGGAGTCTATACATTTAAAGTGGTTTTTTATGGATTATAGAGACACAGTGTTGATGAACAGGATTACTTCTTTTATTTGATAAGATAGAAATTGAGAGGAGATGAGGAGCTAGAGAGACACCTGTAGCATTGCTCCACAACTCCTGAAGTTTTCCCCCTGTAGGTGAGGAGCCAGAGCCTGAACATAGATCCTTAAGCGCATTCGCACTGTGCGTGCACGCACACGCACACATGCACACACGCACACACACACACACACACACACAGAGAGAGAGAGAGAGAGAGCGAGTTTAAAAGGCTATCTTTAAGCTTTTGATTTCCACAGTTAGAGGGCTTCTTTAGAGATAATTTGGCTTGGTCACTAATACCTTATTAAATCCCAGAACAACTAGAAGTCCCTAAAGTATACTTGGGATCCTGATTAACAATAGTTCTCCTAGTATGTGGTGGTGGTGGTGGTGGGGTAATGGTAAAAGGGACATATATAAGAGCTTAGTTGCTGTCATTTAAATCTGTTGACTTTCCTACTATCCACACTGAACCTCTATCCATTCTGGCTCTACCTAGCTTGCTCACGTACAAAGGTATCCAGTGACTTTCCTAGACCCTCTGATCATTTTTTCCTTTCCAGTGGTGCCATTTATGCTTGAAATAGCCCCTCCACTTCCGATTTCCCACAGCAGAAGTTTCTCATGACTTCAGCAGTGGTCACTGTATTGGAGGTTGGGGTTAGCACTCCTGCCAGAGACTTGTCATGGTCCACCACATCTCTCATAAGCCATTCTATAGGGCAGGGATTTAGCCTGGGAAAAGATTGCATCTATCTACTTCTGGCACATCCTAAATAGCCTTAACTTCTTTCATGGTTTCAGAATGAAATGGGGAAAACGGAAGCAAGTGACAGCCAGAGACTTGAACAGCATAGCAGCAGACCCTGCTGTCTTGGTTTCACCATAGCCAACAGGACTGAAGTGCTATTTCTCAGAGCCCCAGCCCATGAAAGAGAACTGCTTCTCAGGAAATAAGTAGTTCTGTTTACATACTTGGGCTTGGGCTTGGACTCCTTAGTCATCAATGTTTCTGGTCTGGTTTCAAAGAAGGACATACAAAGAAATGTTTCAGTGCCAAATTTCAGTAATGGAGGGGGAAATCCACCTGTGGTTTATGCAAGGGGGAGGTCTACCTCCCACTATATTCTTTTTTTTTAATTTTCTTTCTTGGGGGGATTAATGTTTTACTGTCAACAGTAAAATATAATAGTTTGTACATGCATAACATTTCCCAGTTTTCCACATAACAATGCAAGCCCCACTAGGTCCTCTTCTGTCATCATATTGCAGGAACTGACCCCTCACACACACATACACACTATATTCTTGTTGTCTACCACTCCCTCCACCTGTCTGTGTCACTGATGGTCCTTCGCTTCAATTTAACTGTTTGAAAAAAAAAAAGAGAGACACAAATTAGTCATTATTGCAGTTATTTGCAACTCTTAGATAAAGGTAAAAAATAATGGTTAAAAGGCTCTGCAGCCATTTACTGACTCATGCTATGCTGTCTCCTAATTCATCACACAAAGGAAACATAGGTATGCCAATATTTCTCATCTTAAGTATTCAGTTTATATGTAGATTTTTAAGGTAATAAGGGAACTGATAAAGGAACTAAAGATACACTACTGTGTAACACTCACACAGTACTCACCATGCTCTAGAATCTTGTCTTAAAGTATGGGCAGACAATACTGAAATCCCAGCACTCACCACTCTCGTCCTACAGCTTTACAACAAGGAAAATGGGAGATAAAAAGCAATGAAGAGAGAGGGGTGGGGTATCACTGTAGCTGCTTGCTCTAGTTCTGGGGGACACCATATTGGAATTACATTTGCACAGTAACGGACCCTAGGGGTGGGCTTGGGGGGGTCCTCTCCTTTGACAGGCTCATAGTCTTCGAGATTCTGTTCCTTATGTCTACAAACTCAAAACATTATGAAAAAGGAAATGTAATGCTATGGAAAAAGAAAGGAGAAGTGGTTGTTTCCCTCCGGACTATATGGTAGCATGTTCAGAGATCTGGGGGACATATTGGAATTCAGTTTTCATAGTAACAGCCTATAGCAGCAAATTCCCTGCTCAGTCTGCCAGAATCTGTGCCCAGCCAGATCCAGAGTACACCCAGCTTTGTCACTACCTATACTGAAGTCCCTGTCACATGCCAGACCTGAATCCCAGTCCACAGCAGCCTGGTGAATATGGTTGATATTCACATTCAAACAGGCCCTAGACACAAGTTGTCAAAGAATATCAGACACAATGACAGGATAGAGGAATTTACTTACACTGTTGGACCAAGACAGCAAGTTAAAATAATCAATACAGTTATGTAATCCTCCAAGGAGGATATATATATATATATATATATATATATATATATATATATATATATAATAAAATTTAGTGGAAGAAAACCAACAAAGCCAGAGGAGTATGAGAGAAGACATAACAGGAATCAGATAAGGAATACAGAAGCTAAACGAAAACACTGAAAAAAAAAACAGTAAAAAAAATGTATACTAGCAGGGAGTTGGGCGGTAGCGCAGAGGCTCTGTTAAGCACTCATGGCGCCAAGCACAAGGACCGGCATAAGGATCCCGGTTCAATCCCTCGGCTCCCCACCTGCAGGGGAGTCGCTTCACAGGCAGTGAAACAGGTCTGCAGGTATCTTATCTTTCTCTCCCCCTGTCTGTCTTCCCCTCCTCTCTCCATTTCTCTCTGTCCTATCCAACAACAACAATAATAACTACAACAAGGGCAAGAAAAAGGGAATAAATAAATTTTAAAAAATGTATACTAGCAAAAGACAGATGCCACTGATCAGTGACAAGCTGGAGTATAGGATAGAAAAAAACCATCAACACAGACACACACCAAAAATATGGTGATGCTATCTCCATAACCCCAAATAACTCTTATTTGAAATAGCTCACTTGAAAAGTGTGTTGCATTGCCATTATGCGATCCAGGTTTGAGCCTAGCCCTATCACACTGAAGGAAGCTTCAAGGCTGTGGTCTCTTAAATACTCCCTCTCTGTCTCTCAATACATATTAATTTCCCACCACCAGCGTTCTATGTCCCCATTCCCTCCACTGGAAATTGCAGTAATTCTCTTAAGGTCAAAGATATAGGTTGACTACTATTTCTTTTCTTTCCTTTTTTCTTTTTTTGAAGATTTGCATTTATTAGAATTAAATAACTTTAGTTTTTATTCCATTAGAACTCAACAGACTATTATGTCTATAGCTATCTATATTAAATTTAAAAAGTCAGAAATGAAAGGGCATCTAAAATGAAAGCAAATTATTTAAAGTTAAATACTATAACAATTCTGAATGATTCAAAGTTCATATATAATAACGTCTTGGATAATTTAATTATTTATCAAGTCTTCCTTAAAGCACAGCTAGCTACAGGTTTTAATTTAACTTTAATTTAAAAAATGTAAGTTGAATAGGGCACCACAGTAAAAAATCTCTGGGTGGAGGGTAAAGGTAGATAATCAGCTTCATTGGGGCAGGGGGGCACAGAACTTTGGTGGTGGGAATGGTGTTAATATACACTCCTATTACCTTATAGTCTCATAAATCTTTATTTAACTAATAGGAGAGGGGAAATGGATCTAATGCCTCAAACTTTTTGATGCATAGAACACAGCTCTGAGTATATGTTCCTTCAATTTAAGCACTTAAAACTTCAAATGGGGGGAGTTGGCCTGTAGCGCACCAGATTAAGCACAGGTGGCACAAAGCACAAGGACCAGAGTAAGGACCCCGGTTTGAGCCCCAGGATCCCCACCTGCAGGGGAGTTGCACCACAGGCAGTGAAGCAGGTCTGCAGGTGTCTTTCTCTTCCCCCTCGCTGTCTTCCCTTCCTATCTCCATTTCTCTCTGTCCTATCCGACAACAATGACATCAATAACAACAACAATAACTACAACAACAATAAAACAACAAGGGCAACAAAAGGGAATAAATAAATAAAATAATTTTTAAAAAGAAACTAAAACTCAAAAGGCTGGGAAGTACTGACTGGAAATGCTTAAAATTTTGAATGGAAAGAAACCCCACCCAAGAATATTCTCTCCATTTTGGTGATTAATCAGGCTTGAAGGAGTAATGAAGAACTTTCCATATCAACAACAGTTAAAAGACTAGCGGGGCTGGGTGGTGGTTGAGTGCATGTTACAGTGTGCAAGAACCCAGATTTGAGCCCCCGGTCCCCACCTGCAGGGGGAAAGCTTTATGAGTGGTGAAGTAGGGCTGCAGGAGTCTCTCTGTCTCTCTCCCTCTCTATTACCCTCTTCCCTCTCAATTTCTGGCTGTGTCCATCCAATAAATAAATAAAGGTAATATTTATTTTTGTTTTAATAAAACAGCCTTACAAGAAATACTAAAGGGACTTATATAAAATGATTTTGCTCATTGAGAGGAAATGAGGAAACAAAGCAAACTAACAAATGAAGACAATCCTTTGGACTCACACTGCAGAACTGAAGTTATCACAGGGCATTCGTGATAAGGAGAGAGGGAGTTTAGTAGACTTTGGTGGAGGAATATTGATACTTTGGTGGTGGGTCTGGTGGAATAACTTCTTTTAAAGAGGTGTGATATTGTAGCTGTAAAATATTTATAGTCTTGTAAACTAGAATTCATTCAAAATTAAATTATATGTAATTTATAGATAAAAGATAACACTCACAGCATCCATTTCATAGATAAGGGAGACATGAGGCCTTGCGGAGTAAGGTGATTTGCAAAGATCACCAGACAATAAATGGTGGGATTGTGATTTAGACCTAGGTAATCTAACCCCAGAATATTTTTTTAAAAATATTTTATTATTTATTTATTCCCTTTTGTTGCCCTTGTAGTTTTATTGTTGTTATTGATGTTGTTGTTGTTGGATAGGACAGAGAGAAATGGAGGGAGGAGGGGAAGACAGAGAGGGGGAGATAAAGACACCTGCAGACCTGCTTCACCGCCTGTGTAGCAACTCCCCTGCAGGTGGGGAGCCGGGGGCTCGAACCGGGATCCTTATGCCGGTCCTTGTGCTTTGTGCCATGTGCACTTAACCCGCTGCGCTACTGCCCAACTCCCAAGAATATATATTTTTAACTACTATTCTACACTGCCAAAAGGACAACTTGATATGCCATAAAACCCTGTATGTAAGGAATCTTCTGGCTGGAATACATCATATTAGCAAAAAAGAAATAACACTCTGAAGGAATATAAATTCATGAAACATAAGGGATTCCTATTTATAAGAAACATATTTAGGTCATGTAAGAAAGTCCTGAGTCAGAACATACTGAGAGAAATACAGGATTTTTCTCTTTTCTAATATTTAGTTTTATTTAATTGGACAAAAATTATTGAGAGGGGAAGGAGAAATAAATAGGGAGAGCAAGTGAGTGAGCGAGTGAGAGAGAGGGAAGGAGGGAGAGAGAGGGAGAGAGAGAGAGAGAGAGAGAGAGACTTGCAGTATTGCTTTACCACTCATGAAGCTCCCACCTGCAGGTGGGGAGTGGAGGCTTGAACCTGTGTCTTTGTGCATGGTAATGTGTGTGCTCAACCAGGTGTACCACTTCCTGGCCTTGAAATACAGGATTTTTCAAAATCATGTGGCTGTATAGCAATTGCATAACCATAAAATTGGGAGATTATTTAAGAAAGGTATACGCTAACTAGAGACTTGGTGTATCATACTAGGCACTATGTTCTAGGGCATCTTTTTTTTTTTAAAAAAAACATTTATTGGATAGAAACAGAGAGAAGGTAATAGAGCAGGGTAAAGTATAGAGGGAAAGAGAGAAACATCTACAGCACTGTTTCATGGCTCATGGAATCCTCACAACACCCCCACATCCCCACAGGTAGGGACCAGGGACTTGAACCTGGGTCACAGAGCACTGTAACATGTGCACTCAACAAAGTATGCCACTGTCTGGCCCTCTAGGGCTTCTTTTCTTATAACCTCCTTTAATAATAATAGTCGTTACAGGAGACCTATGAGAACAGAATCTGGATTTGACAATGTCCAATGAAGCAAAAAATCAGAACACTGCAAGGAAATGCAGCTGAGTCCTAAGTTACACCTCTATTTCTTTTGTCTTATGTGGTCTGAGGAATAAATTCATAGTCTCATGCATGTATGCCACCACTGAATCATCTTCTGGCTCCAAAGTTACATTCTATATTTTTAGAGCTAAAAAGAGGGAGAGAGAGCCATAGATAAAGGAGGGAGTGAGGCGGGAAGGGGAGGGAAGGAGCAAAATATTGTTCCAACATCCACAGAACTCCTCTGGTGTTGTCCTTGGTGTTTTCACATGGTGCCAGGGTATTAATCCGATGACAGGAGGCATGGTGAGGCAGCACTGTACCCACTGAGCTACCAGGAATATTCCCTATACTTATATTTTAATCAATTATTAGGCATCATTAACATTTCATAATGCCACATTTTGTTTGTAACTAAATAGTATATGAGTTATATCATATTCTGGTTTAACCTAGCTGCAATCAGGATTTTTTTTGGGGGGGGGACTTCAAATTAAGAATGTCACACATCTATTCACTTCTCACACTATCCCTCCTCATAACATTTTAAAGTTACTTCCTACTGGTTATAACCATGTATTCTCCAAGGTAGTTTCTGAGGACCCCAGGATGATTTCGTGGTCACACTGACCCAGACTATGTGACTCTGGTTACCTGTGATTTTCTTGCAAATGACTTTATCTTCCTGGTTCTCAGTTATTTTTATCTTCAATAAGACAAAAAAAAAAAAAAAACTAGAAGAGACTAATGCATTTTGTAGATCTGTTGTGAAGATTACATCAATCAGTACATGAAAGTGCTTAAGACAATGCCTCACACATACTAAACAGGCAAGGGGGAAAAATGAATGTCAGCTATGTTGGGAATGATGTTGTTCCTTAAATCTTCATTCCTCAAGGAAGCATCTATAATTGATTTTTTGCAGCTACAAGTCGGGACTATGTGAAAACAAATGTTTCCACTCACATCCCATAGCCAGTAAAAATAACAATCACAGGAACAAGTCATAAGATTTTCTAGTGGCAATTTTCTTTTCGCTAACCAAAGTGCCAAGGTGAATGGAGGAGCATAAAAGAGAAAGGACCTGAAGTCTGATGGTGGTATGGGCTTGGCCTATAACTATGATCTTTGGTGACCTTGGACCTTAGGAGGTAAGACAGCCTCAGAAAGTCCTGGCTTACTGAGTTGCAGATGCTATCATGACTCCATCATGACTTCCCTGGGCAGACTACTTCACCAATGTGTCCAGGAACCTAACCTCTCTAGAGCCCTACCAGACTAGGGAAAGACAGAAGCAGGCTGGGGGGTACCGATCGACTTGCTAATGCCCATCTCCAGTGGAAAAGCAATTACAGAAGCCAGAACTCCTACTTTCTGCACCCCCAAAAGAATTTTGGTCCATAATTCTGATGCAGGGTGGGGCAGTAATAAGAGAGAAGACCAATAGAGTGCTCTGAACTCCAACTCCATCAGGATCCAGGGGGAGAAGAGGGAAAAAGGAAGGACATTCAGAAGTAGTAATCGGTGTAGGTGTGACATAGAAAGGAAGAGAAGGGGAGTTGGGTGGTAGCGCAGTGGGTTAAGCGCAGGTGGCGCAAAGCACAAGGACCGGCGGAAGGATTCCAGATTGAGCCTCCGGCTCCCCGCCTGCCAGGGAGTCGCTTGTCAGGTAGTGAATGAAGCAGTTCTGCAGGTGTCTTTCTTTCCCCCTCTCTGTCTTCCCGTCCTTTCTCCATTTCTCTCCGTCCTATCCAACAACAACGACATCAATAACAACAACAATAATAATACAAATCAGGGCAATAAAATGGAATAAATAAATAATATTAAAAAAAAGAAAGCAAGAGAAAATGGAAAAAATAGGCAAATATCTACAAAGATAGACAGATAGTTATAGAAATACGTCAACCCATATCTGCAACCTTGGGAGAACAACTGTAGCTTCCACTGGAAGGAACACAGAACTCTGGTGGTGGGAATGGTGTGAAATTATAACCGTTATCTTATGAATTTGTAAATAAATATTAAGTAACTAAGAAAATTAACTAATAAAAAAGAAATTCCTGGCTTACTGGAAGCACATGATCCCTGAGAAAGGTTGCCTAGGAGAGCAAAATACATTTTTCTTAAAGCACTGGGGTCTTAGACATACATTCTCACCAATGCAGGGCTCCCCTTTTCATTGTTTTTCCTTCACACAGAGATAGACAGAGACATCCAGAGTTCCCGTAGATGCTATATGTTTCTCCCATATAATGCTGGGTCTGGAACCCAGGGCATATGTATGGCAACGTACATGCCCTAACCACTGTGTTACACTGAGGTCTAAAAACCATGGGCTTTAGTATTAGATTTGATTTTAAATCACTGTTGGGCAGTTTGGAGTTAGTCCTTTATGCTTTTCTACTTTAGTTTCCTATTTGTCAAGTGAAGATAGTAACAGTGCTCAGAAGTGTTGGAAGGATGAGATGAATTAATGGATATAAATGACCAGTGGTGGGCACCACACAGCAAATGCTTACTGACTGCTCATCTGTTTATTTAGGCTTTATTCTGAATTGTGAATAGCTTACTATGTGCTGGGTCACCTCCTCTTCTCCCAGTAGCAGTAGGTAACAATCACAGTCACTTGAAACCAATGGTCGCCAATTAAAAATAACAATGAGAGACTGGGTGGGGGTGCACCCAGTAGAGCTTGCATGTCACCATGCACAAGGTCCTGGTTTCAAGCCCTCCGATCTCCACCTACAGGACACAAGCTTCACAAGCAGTACAGCAGTGCTGGAGACACTTTCTTCTTTCTTTCCCTACCTTATCCTTACCTCTCAATTTCTCTCTGTTCCTATCCAGTACATGAATAAAATAATAATACTCCCCAACTTGGGGTCAGGACATTTTCAAGATGGACAGCTTGAGAAGCAGCCACTAGTGATTTGAGAGGAGATTTTCACAGCTTCCAAAAGTCAGACCCTGTAAGTACACTTGTAGCATTCACAAGCTTAAAAACAAAACAAAACAAAACAAACAAACAAACAAACAAAAAACCAGGGAGTCAGGCAGTAGCACAGCGGGTTAAGCGCAGGTGGTACAAGGCAAAAAGACCAGCGTAAGGATCCCGGTTCCAGCCCCCGGCTCCCCACCTGCAGGGGAGTCGCTTCACAGGCGGTGAAGCAGGTCTGCAGGTGTTATCTTTCTCTCCTCCTCTCTGTTTTCCCCTCCTCTCTCCATTTCTCTCTGTCCTATCCAACAACAACAATAACTACAATAATAAGTGGTGAAGAAGGTCTGCAGGTGTTATCTTTTTCTCCTCCTCTCTGTCTTCTCCTCCTCTCTCCATTTCTCTCTGTCCTATCCAACAACAACAATAACTACAATAATAAGCGGTGAAGCAGGTCTGCAGGTGTTATCTTTCTCTCCTCCTCTCTGTCTTCCCCTCCTCTCTCCATTTCTCTCTGTCCTATCCAACAGCAATAATAACTACAATAATAAAACAACAAGGGCAACAAAAGGGAATATATAAGTAAATACAAAAACACCAAAACAACAACAAAAACAACTTCTCAACCAACTCCAGGTAGCTGGGTAATGAATTCATCAGTAAAAGACAAACCACAATGTGGTACTCCTAATTGCAGTAAATCCCAGGAAAGTTCCATCTATACAGGGATTACAGAGATTGAAATCTTGTTGCCTCCACTCTCACCCACAGCAGAGAGCAAGCTGAGCTCTGTGGGAGAAATGGCCCAGCTGAAAATCAAAACTTCTTTGCTTGGCAGTGATGAAGACAACCCTGAACAAATGGGGGCCTGAAGATGAGGTCTTTTAGGAGAGCAAGGATCATATTGCGCTGCTTGCCTAGACAGTCCCCACTGTCAACACTCACCTATTGTCCACAAAATGACCTACTGACAAAGCAAAAAGGCAGGAGAAACAAGGATGGGGATGGTAGGGAAAGGAGAAAATAGAATCTCTCAAGCTGTTTTCAGGAATGGTCAGGGAATAAAGTCCCCAGCCCTAGGATTTTCCCCAGTCGGGAAAAGGTTTTGAAGCACAAGTAGGTTCTATGGAGCAAGGTGTTGGTGAGCTGGTCTCTTGTTCTGGAGAGCAGACACAAACAAGGTAGAAAAGAGAGTGAGTAAGGCTTCTGGGGAAAGGTCAGGTTCAGGCAACAATGTACTTAATGCCTTCTGCCTCCAGGACCAGGAACTTGAAACTAAACCCCACCTTAAAGACAAATTGAGGGTCCAGGTGATGGCATGCCTGGTTGAGCATACATGTTACAATACACAAAGACCAGGGTTCAAACCCCAGTCCCCACCTAAAGGGGGAAAGATTTGAGAGTGGTGAAGCAGTGCTGCAGGTGTCTCTCTGCCACTCTCCCTTTCTTTCCCTCCTTCTTCTGGATAGGGCAGAGAGAGATTGAGAAAGGAGGAGGAGATAGAGAGGGAGAGAGAAAGATACCTTCAGACTTGCTTTGCCACTTGTTAGCAGTGCCGCCCCCCTGAGGTGGGGAGTGAGGGATCCAATTCAGATTCCTGCAGGGTGCACTATGGCACTTAGCCGGGTGCGCCACCACCTGACCCCTAGACCTAAGGTCTTTAATAAGCACTTACGTAGGGGACCTAGCGGCTTCCTGCTCTGCTGTCCTCCAAAGCCCACCACTGCCATGGTAGTGAGGGAGTTGAGTCTTCTCAAGTTGAGAAACCAAGGGACCCCTTCTTGGGGGCAGGAAGTCACTGGAGTGGAGAGCAAAGGACTCTTGCTCTGCCGAGAGACTCTGTGAGCCCTGCCTTGAGGTTTCCAGGTGTCCAAAGCTCAGAGGTTGTGGCTGTTCCAGGACCTCCTCAGGATTAAGGGCACAGGAGCCTGAGATTTCAGAACTGAAATACTGGGGTGGCAGCTCCCCCTCTCCCTCCTCTTCCTCTTCTTCTACCACTTCTTCCTCTTCTTCCTCCTCCACTCCCTCCTTTTCTCCCTCTTCCTCCTCCTCCTCCTCCTCCTCCTCTTCTTCCTCCTCTTCCTTTTGTTCCTCTCGCTGCTGTTGCTGCTGTTTCTCCTGCTTCTGCCTCTCTTGCTGCTGGGCTGCACGGAAGAGCCGGTACTTCTCCCAGTTTGGAGGAGGGGGGCGAGGAGGAGGAAAGGGCTTCTTTCTGGCTCCCAGAGGATCTGTTTGGGTTTCATTCACCTTGTGACAGAGCTCCCTCCTATGCTGCTGCCCCCAGGCCTGGGAACTCTCTGGCTCCAAGCTGATGTGGCTCTCTGAGAAGGCTCGGCCACGCAGTGGATGGAGCACAGAGGCCATGGAGCTCCCCTCTTTGTAAGCTGAAGTTTCCTCCGTGTTTTTTGAGGATTGCTCGAAGTCTCCAAGGAGGTCAAGGGAAGAGACAGCTCGGTAGCTTGACAAGTCCAGGGCCGGGTTCAGAAGACATGGGTGGAAGGAGGATGCCCATGAAAAACTAGCCTTGGAATGAGCCATTTCCCTGCAAAAGAGCAAGTTGAGGGGTTTATGAAAAAAGAAAGCTGCAGATGATCCCATTTTAGAAGACATCATTTACATATAATTTAAAGTGACCACAAAGCAATGTGATCTATGTTGAAAATACGACAATAATGCAGTTGTGATATTATATCCTTGAGGTCTTATAATCCTATAAAGCTCTGTTAAATCACTAATAAAAAAGAGAAGTAAAATAAAATAAAGCTACCTAATAAGAATCCTAACAAAGTATCCAATTTTGATAGCTTCCACTTCGTACTGAATAACGGGCACAGTTACAGAGTGTTTTCCATGTCTTATTTGATCTTCACAGTGATGGTAGGAAGTGGTTACTTATTACTGTTATCCTGATTTCACAGCTGGGGAACCTGAGGTACAGGCAGGTTAAGTGACTTACTTAGTCACTTACTTATTAGTCACTGAGCTAGAAATGCTTTACAAGACAGTGGTTGTTCCATCTATTGATTTTGTTTACTTACAAAGAATTTCAAATCTTTAGAAACATACAGAGATCTCTGTATCAAATATTCACATTCCCTCCCTATTGCCCAGAATTACAGCATTTGATACTTTGCCATCTATGCTTTGTAAAGATTATTTATTTTATTATTTATTCCTTTTCGTTGTCCTTGTTGCTTTATTGTTGTAGTTATTATTGTTGTTGGATAGGACAGAGAGAAATGGAAAGAGGAGGGGAAGACAGAGAGAGGGAGAGAAAGACAGACACCTGCAGATCTGCTTCACCACTTGTGAAGCGTCCCCCCTGCAGGTGGGGAGCTAGAGGCTTGAACTGGGATTCTTATGCTGGTCCTTGTGCTTTGAGCCACCTGCGCTTAACCCACTGCGCTACCGCCCGACTCCCGAAGATTTTAAAAAGATAACCCTCTTTACTATCCAATATAGTACCCCTGTTGTTGTTTCTAGATGTGACATATATATCAGAATTTGGATGTAGACACTTTTTGCCTGTTTTCTCTTCATATGTACCAAATGACGTCAAGGAATATGAGAGCGATCTGGCTGCTAAATCTGTCACCCCATTGATCACGAGGATTGTTTTGGCTGATCTGGCTGTCTAGGAGGGAGGCCCCTCCCACCCTCA
Source organism: Erinaceus europaeus (assembly GCF_950295315.1). Lineage (NCBI taxonomy): Eukaryota > Metazoa > Chordata > Mammalia > Eulipotyphla > Erinaceidae > Erinaceus > Erinaceus europaeus. The sequence goes on along the minus strand of NC_080185.1, from coordinate 87,807,651 downwards.
CTGATCCATGTGTGTCCCTCCCAAACAGAAGACATTCCTCTGAATAGAGATAGACTGGTCTTTGGTCCAGGGTATACGAGTAGCTGTGTTCCTCTGCTAGAATCTCCAAACAAGCTCTCAAGGTCCAAATGATGTCAAGTAGGTCACATTCACAAAAATCTGCTAGTTGGGATTTAAAATATCTCCTAACACAGTTCCAGATGGAATTTCAACTGAATTTCAGCTGGGGAAATGTTTTACTTTGTCTGAGAAGTACAGTTTCACATCACCTCAAAATACATACCAATACATCTCATCTACCACCAAAATGCCATCGGACTCCACCATGGGTCACTGTGCCCCCTCTCCCACTCTCCATTAGCATACTCAGTTCTGCTGATACAGATTTCTTAATGACTCAGCCTATCTCTCTCCTTTGTTTCTTAAATCCAACATATGACTGAGATCATCTGGTATTTGCTTTTCTCCTCCTGGCTTATTTCACTTAGTACAATCCTCTCCAATTCCATTCATGTTGCAGCAAAAGATAAGATCCTTTCTTTTCTTACAGCTGAGTAATATTCCATTGTGTACAAATACCTCTCTAGCCATTTCTCTGCTGTTGGCAACTGGGCTGCTATTGTACGTGGTGCTGAGATGAACACGGGTGTGCATATAGCTCTTCAGATAAAGTTTTTGTGGGGGCAGGATGGGGAAACACTGGTTGAGTACACATATTACAATGTGCAAGGACCTGGCCTCAAGCTTCTGGAGCCCACCTGCAAGTGGCAAAGCAGTGTTGCAGATTATCTCTCTGTCTCTCTCCCTATCACCCCCTTCCCTCTTGATTTCTGGCATTCTCCATCCAATAAATAAATATTTTTGTGTTCTTTGGATAGATATCAAGGAAAGGAATGGCCAGATCATATGAAATTTATTTTTAATATTTAAGGAATTTTCATATAGTTTTCCATAGGGGCTGAACCAATTTACATTGCAACCAAAAGTGTAAAAGGGTTTCTTTTTCTCTACACCCTCCCCATCATTTGTTTTTATACTTGATGATACAGATCATTCTTATAGGTATGAGGTGGTAATTCTTTGTCTTAATTGGATTTTATCTGATATTAATTGATAATAAACATTTTTCCATATGCCTATAAGCCATTGTGTATCTTCTTTTTTTTTATAGAGTGAGCAAAGGAGGGAGGGAAGAACTGAGAGTGAGAGATTAACCACAGAATATAACTGGAGGCTGGACTTGAACCAGGTTTGTGCATATAGCAAAGCAGAGCACTATCCAAGTGAGGTATTTTGCTGGCCCGTTATCCTCTTCAGTGACATGGATGCTCAGATGCCCCCCACTTTAAATTTAAAAAAATATTATCTTTATTAATTTATTGGATAGAGACAGCTAGACATTGAGACAGAAGTGGGAGATAAAGAGACAAAGAGACAGACACATCTGCAGCCCTGCTCCACCACCTGTGAGCTCAACCAGATGTGTCACCACCTGGCCCCTTAATTTTTTAAATTGTTTTTATGGATTGATTAGCTAGAGGTAGCCATAAATTGAGAGAACAGGGAGAAGTAGAGAGGGAGGGAAACAGAGAGACACCTGCATCACTGGTTCACCACTCCTAAAGCTTTCCCCCTGCAGGTGGGGACCGGGAATTTAAATCTGGGTCCTTGCACACTATAACATGTGTGCTTAACCAGGTGTACCACCACTTGGACCCCCTACTTTTTTTTTTGATGGAGTTGTTTGCTTTTCTGTTGGTGAGTCTTGTGTTTTCATGATTCTTTCTCATTATTTCCTTGTCTGTATGCCCATACCTTCCCCCATTTAGTTGAATCACTTTTTGTTTCGGGGACGGCTACTTCCACTGTACAGAAAGAAACTTTTTTTTATGTAATCTCTATTATCATTTTTGTTATTAGACTTGAGTCTTTGAAGATATCTTTGTTGGAGTGCTCTGCTAATGCTGTCTTCAGTGCATTTTATTGGATTCTGGTCTAACATGCAAGTCTTTAATTCATTTTGATTTGACTTTTGTGCATGGTGGAATATAGTGGTCCTGTTTCATTTTTCTTCATATAGCCACTCAATTTCCCCAACATTACTGAAAGTATTTTCCTTTTTCCATTTTATGCTCTAGATAATTTTGTCCTATGTTAGCTGTTCCTATGTATGAAGGTTTATTTCTGTGATCTCATTTTTATTTAATTGATCTGAGTATCTATTTTATTCTAGTGTCATACAGTTTTGATATAACACTGTAATACAGTTTGAAGTCCAAAAGCATAATGCCTTCATTTTTGTTCTTTTTTTCCCCCACAAATTTGCTTTGGCAATTATTATTTTTTGTGGCTCCACATAAACTTCTATAGTATTTACTCTATTATTTCAAAGGAATTCATTGGAATTTTGATAGGAATTGTACTGTGTATTGCTTTGGGTAAAATGGTAATTTAATGATGTGAATTTTTCCAATTCACAAATATGGAATATCTTTCCAATACATTGTGTCTTTTATTTCTTTTAGTAAGTAATTTATAGCTTTCAATTGCAAACATCTTCTAACTCCTTTGTTCAATTTATTTCTTAGATAACAAGTTCTTTCTGATGCTATTGCAAATGGAATTTACTATGTCTTGTAGTTCACTGTTTACATAGAGGAATGCCACTAATTTTTGTGCATTAATTCTGGAAACTGCCACATGAATTACTACACTGAATTACACACACACACACATATATATATATATATATATATATATATATATATATATATATATATGTACTTTTTTGCCACTAGGGTTATAGCTGGGTTTGGTGCCAGCACTATGAATCCACCACTCCTAGAGGCCATTTATTTTTCTTTCTATCTGACTTGATAGGACAGAAATAAATTGAGATGAGAGGGGGAGATTGAGAGGTAAAAGATAAGACACCCGCAAACCTGCTTCACCACTTGTGAAGAACTTGCTCCTGAAGCTGGGACATGGGGGCTCGAATCCAGGTCCTTACACGTGGTTATGAGTGTGCTTCACTGAGTGTGCCACTGCCCAGCTCCCTTGATTTACTAATATATATATTTTAATTTTCCCTTTTGTTGCTCTTGTTGTTTTTTCATTGTTGTTGTTGTTGTTGATGTCATCACTGTTGGATATGACAGAAAGAAATGGAAAGATGAGGGGAAGACAGAGAGGGGGAGAGAAAGATAGACACCTGCAGACCTACTTCACCACCTGTGAAGCGACTCCCCTGCAGGTGGGGAGCCGGGGGCTCAAACCTGGATTCTTATGCCAGTCCTTGCACTTTGCACCACGTGCGCTTCTTCTTCTTCTAGCGTTTGCCCACCATGTGTGCTTAACCCGCTGTGCTACTGCCCGACTCCCAATTTACTAATATTTATAAGAGGTTTTTACTGGATTCTTTAGGATTTTCTGTATATACTATCATGGTATATGCAAATAGTGAGTTTTATTTCTTCTTTTCTAATTTGGATCCACATTATTTTTCTTGCCTAATTACAATGGCTAGAATTTTTAGGACTATGCTGAATAATAATTATGAAAGTGGAAATTTTTGTCTTGTTCCTGACCTTAGAGGAAAAGGTCTCACTTTCTCACCATAAAATATAACATGGGCCACTGGCTGTGTGGTGTATGGACTATATGAAGCAGGAAATGTTTCTTCTAAACCCACTATTTAGAAACTTTATCAAATAGATACTGAAAGTTCCTGAAAGGTTTCTTCTCTGAATCTACTGAAATAATAATGTAGTTTTTTTTGGCATTCCTATAGTTGGTATGGTGAATGATGTTAATTGATTGAATATTTGCATATATTAAATTCTCCATGTGTCTCTGGAATAAATCTCACTTGGTCATGAAGCACATTTTTTTTTTGTCTCTAGGGTTGTCGCTGGGGCTTGGTGCCTGCACTATGAATCCACTGCTCCTGTGGCCATTTTCTTTATATTTGTTGCCCTTGTTGTTGTTGTTGGATATGACAGAGAGAAATAAAGAGAGAAGGGGAAGACGGATAGGGGGAGAGAAAGGTAGACACCTGCAGACCTGCTTCACTGCTTGTGAAGTGACTCTCCTGCAGGTGGGGGAACCAGGGCCTCCAACTGGTATCCTTACACTGGTCCGGTCTCTGGGCTTCATACCATATGCGCTTAACCTGCTGTGGTACTGCCCGGCCCCCTGAAGTACAGTCCTTTTAATGCAATGTAATGTTGAATTGAGCTTCCAAAGATCTGTTAAGAATCTTTTTTAAAATTTCTTTACTGGTGGATTAATGGTTTACTGCTGACAGTAAAATACAATAGTTTGTACATGTGTAACATTTCCACATAACAATACAACCCCCACTAGGTCCTCCCCTGCCATCATGTTCCAGGACTTGAACCCTCCCCCGCCACCCCAGAGTCTTTTTACTTTGGTGAAATACACCAATTTTGTTAAGAATCTTTACATCAGTGCTCATGAGGGACGCTGGCCTGTTATCTTTTTTTTTTTTTTCTTAAATGTGTCAGGTTTTGGTATTAACATTGGCTTGATAGAACGTTTAGGAGAATTCCCTTCCTTATCTTCACATTTTTTGGAATTACTTGAGGAAGACAGGTCACCTTAAAGGTTTGGTATCATTTGTTGGTAAAATTATCTGGTCCTGCATTTTTTTGGGGGGGGCAGGACTTGTAATTATTGTTTCAATTTCCTTGCTTGTAATTTCCATGCTTTCTATTTCCTTCTGATTCAATCTTAGAAAGTCGAATGAATGTGAGAACTTATCCTTCTCTTCTAGATTCTCCAGCTTAGTGACATAAAGTTGCTCATAGTAACATAGTAATAACAATAATAATATTTGCAGTCCCCTAAGTGTTATATTCCTCTTTTTAATCCTTAGGGGATCTGGCTAAGGGCTTAGCAACTTTCTTCCTTTTTTTTTTTTTTTTTTTTTTTTGTTGCCATGAAGGTTATTGCTGGGATTCAGTGTCTGCTTGAAAAATCCACTACTCTGTGCAGCCATTACTTTCCTTACCTTTTTCTTTTTTCTTTTTTTTTTTTTTTTTTGATAGAGGCAGAGATAAATTGCAAAGGAGGAGGGAGAAAAAGAAGAGGATAGAAAGAGAGACACATTACTGCTTCACCACTCATGGATTTTCTCACTTGCAGTTGGGGTTGGGAGGTGGGGCTTGAACTCAGATCTCTGTGCATGGTGAAGTGTGTATACTCTACCAGGTATACCACCACTAGCTCCCATCAGCTTTCTTTAACTTCTTGCATAAACAGTTTTTAGTTCCACGATCTTTTGTTTAATTTTTTTCAATGTTATTCATTCCTGCTCTAATTTTAATTATTTTTTTTCTTTATGCTAACTTTGGGGTTTTTCCTCTCTCATTCTTTCTTTCAAGTGTGGGGGTTTGATTGTCTAGTTCAGTTTTATCATGGTTCCTGGTTCAGGACTGTCTAGCTATGAAGTTTCTTTAGTATTGCTTTGCTGTGTCCCACAGAGTCTGACAGCTTGTTTCTTCATTGTCATTTGTTTCCATGAATTTTTAAATCTCCCTCTTACCCAATAGCTATTCACTCAGTAACAGTTTGTTAACTTTCCAAATGGTTGAATCTCTGTAATCCTTCTGTGATTTGCAAAGATGCTTGGTATTATTTCAAAAGTCCTAAATTTATTTATGACCCAACAGATAGCCTGGCTCAGTTAGTGTGCAGAGTCAGTAAACATGAAGCTGTTACAGTTGGTGTAATGTGTAAATTCTTGTGAGCTTAGAGGAAGCAAATGGGGCTGGAGATGGGGGTGAGGTACTACAAGTATTTAGGGCTGAGGTTGTAGGGATCTCTAGATGATCTCTCTAATTGTGTATGGAATCCACAGAAGCAGGTTATAGCAGCTGGAGTTCAAGGGGAGGTTGCTCACTTCTCCTGGGTTGAGGCTAGTCACTGGGCCCTAGAGGGGGCTACCAGTTCCCCCTTCAATGTGTAGTTACAGACGTATGGAGACTAGGGTCTAAAGTTTGCCACTAGGTGCAAATGGTTATGAGGGTGAGACTAAGATACAGGCTCAAGAAAGGTCCAAATATGCATCTTGCAGAGATAAGCTATCCAAAGTGAGGCTGCAGTAGAGTTGAAGATGGTTCTATAGTGTTGGGATATTGTACAGATATGGTTGAGTTAGGCAGGACCCACAAACTACCATATTTCTATGCGAGTATTATTATTTACATATTAATCTTCTGCCTTGTTTTAAAGTGACTCCTCCACCACCACGTTATCCCCTCAGGGTATTACTACAGTTGCTTGGAGCTTCCACCTTCCCAGCATGCCTTTTGCCTCTCTCCACCCCTTTTCCCGGCCAATCCCGGAATTTCTCCCATAAAAGCCCTCCTGCTTCTGCCTTTCTCTCTCTTGCCTTTTTCCCCTCTTTGGAGACCCAGAGAAGGGCTGCTGCGCATAGCTGAGACGGCCATTTTGCTAGCTCCACGTGGCCCGAACGGTTGTGCTCTCACCCAACTCTGAGGCAGCCACGTGAATAAAGATTTGCGTGAATAAAGATTTCCCGCCACAAATTCCAGGTCTCTTCTCTCTCCCCCACGATGCAACCTGACACTATAGCATCTTCCTACAGCAACAGTAGAGTGGTGGTTAGGGTCTAGAGCAGAATGTTGGGGGAATAACTTCAGTGGAGCTTCAGCAAGGACCCCTAGATTATTTTACAGAGGAGGAGATAGTATGGGTAGGGCATGGATTTTGCCACTTATTGTATGTGCCCAATCAGGTAGTACTGTAACAGAGACCCAAAATTAGTCCAAGGGTTTTCCTAGAAGCTGTCAATCCGCTGTGGCTAACCTGCAGTAGAGACCTGAGAAAGTAGACCAATTTCCCCTGTTCAGATAGACGGGTTGTTGGTGTCTAGGACCTAGAAATTTCTTGCAGGCATGTGTAGTCTGTTTCAATTAGCATTTTTTAACTATAGGATTTTTGTTTAACTAGTAAAACAAGGCAAGATATAATACTAAAAAAAAAAAAAAAAAAAAAAAACCAAACAAAGATTTTGAGGAGCCAGGTGCTGGCACACCCAGTTTAGTGCACATGTTATCACGCACAAGGATCTGGGTTCAAGCCTCCAGGGGAGAAGCTTCAGGATGGGTGAAACAGTGCTGCAAGTATCTCTCTTTCTCTCTCCCTCTCTTTCTCCACCATCACCTCTATTTCTCTTTGCCCAATCAAATAAAAGGGAAAAATACTTTGCTATGGAAGAAGTGGGGGAGGATAAGGAATTAGGCATATTATCAAGTAATTATAATTAAAACTGCTTGTTACTGATTAACAGAACAGAATGGAAAGCCCAGAAATACAACCAACTGCCTAGAAAAGCATCATATATAGAAAAGCTTCCACAAGGAGATAAAGATTATTTAATGCATTTCAGATAGTAACAAGCAGTTTTATTTGGAGATACACCATACATACATACCAAAGATAAATTCTTTATTCAAGAGTTAAGGGCATATGTGTGTAGAAATGGATGTATAAATCGTATATGTATGTGTTATGTGTGTATATATGGTGTACTTATTTTATTAAACCAATTAAGAATTGAAAAGACTGTCACTCTTGGGGAGAAATATTATTCTCACTTTGTGAATAATAAATTAAAATATTCAAGGAAAAGAAAGTAAACTAGCCTTATTTAAGTCAGTATAAAAATATTAACTTTTTAAAAAGTATTTTACTTATTGATTTATTAATGGGAAAGAAAGGAGGAGAGATAGAATGAACCAGACATCATTCTGATATGTGTGCTGCCGGGGACTGAACTCAGGACCTCATGCTTGAAAGTCTAATGCTTTATCCACTGTGCCACCTCCTGGACCACTGAAAATCTAAACTTCTGAAATGAAGAGTGACCATGGTTGAAACATATCTTGTAGGTGTCAGAGTGTAAAGAGTTAAGCCCTTTAAGCCTGCCAACTTGACTTCCTGCTGTAGCCTGGAAGCAATCAACAGCATGCTAAGTACTGCTCAGTGATGGGACTTTCCAGCAGTTCAATTAACTCATTATCTAGAATATTCATTCAACAGCACTGAAGACTGAGAATGTATCCTTAAAAATTATAATACACATATTGGTAGCCAAGCACAGACAAAACAGAAAAGGAAATTTCCTCACTCCCCTCATCTTCAATCTCACAGCTTACCTAGTTTTTCATTTACTTGGATCAGAGATTCATATCTGCATATTACTACCATCTTCTCATTTGACCCTTTACCCACTTATAACTCCTTAAGATTATAACAATCCCTTGTGTGCAAACTGTTTCACCTAGCATCTTTCCCTCAGAAAGACAAATGCTTTAAAAGCGGAGTGGCCTTTCCTGACCACCTTGCTTAAAATAGAAATGAGTTATTCTCAACTATTGTTTCGGATGCTTTATTTCTCCCCAGAGCATACATTTTTCATCTGATATTTTATCACACATGCCTATTTTTACTTATTTGTGTTCTACTCTAACTAAAATGTAAGCTCCACAAGCATAGGGAATCCTATATGTGTGTCAATTATCTAGTACCTAATGCTTGATATACCACAGACACTCAGTAAACATTTGTTGTATAAAGAGAAAGGCGAGGAGATCATAAAACAGATGAATTGAAGATAGAAGACAATAAACAAGACAAAAAGGGCACTATAATATGAATGATTAGAAGATATAAGAAACTAACCATGCTGAATATTTATGCATCTAATAATAGCATCAGAATCCATAAAGAAAAATCTATAAGGAATTCAAAGATAGAAATAATCAGAAACAACAATGTGTGACTTTCAGTTGATAAAAGATATTACAGTAAAAATATAATATAGGGCTGGCAAAATAGCTCTCTTTGATAGTGCATTGCTTTGCCATGGGTGTCACCAATGTTTTTTTTAATATTTTTATTGTTATTAGATAGAGACAGAGAGAAATATAGAGGGGAGGGGAAGATAGAGAGGGAAAGAGTCAGAGAGACACCTTGTGAAGCTTTCCCCCCTGCAGGTAGGGACCAGGGGCTTGAACTTGGGTCCTTGAGCATTGCAATGTGGGCACTCAACCAGGTGTGCCACCACCTGGGCCCCTGTGACATAGGTTTGAGTCTACTCTACACATCACTGAAGGAAGCTTCAATGCTGTGGTCTCTCTCCTCCTCCTCCTCCTCCTCTTCTTCCTCTCTCTCTCTCTCTCTCTCTCTCTCTCTCTCTCTCTCTCCCTCCCTCCCTACCTACCTCTCTCTCCTTCTTTAGCTCCTTCCCTCTCTCTTCCCTCCCCTCCATATTTCTAGAAAAAGTTGCCCTAGAATATTGAGGATCAATGACATTAATTTTTGATATTTTTTGTATAATGAGAGAGGGAAGGAAGAGGCTCTGGCATATAATGGTGCTGAGGATTGAACATGTGGCCTCTGGGGCCTCAAGAATGAAAGGTGACACCCTAAGAGGTTCTATTTCCCCCAGTCCTAAGTTTCTTCATATATATAACTTTGTTTTCAAGGGCCAAAGAACATTATTTTGAAATATGTACTCATTCATTCATTTATTTATAAAGAGGAAAGGAGAGAGAGACAGAGAGGAAACCAGAGCATCACTGACATCTGGAATGCTAGGGATAACGCTAAGGACCTCATGCTCAGGACCTTATCCACTGTGTCACCTTCTGTGCTATTGAGCACTATTTTTTAAATGTTAACTATCCAAAAACTATCCAAAAAATGTAGATAGTAGAGATCATAGTAACTAATGACAGTACTAAAAATACAATTAGAAATTAATAATAGAAATTAAAAAAAATGTAGCAAACAGAAAAAGGCTAAAATGTCCTTCACTAAAGTAAAAGAAGATACTTAATCTGGAAGTATGTAGTACTTAGAAAATAATTAGAATATTAGAAACTAGAGGAAAATGGCTGACTAAAGAAAAAAAAACTAGTATAGCCACAGGCCCTTTGGAATATAACTAAAATATGCCTACTAGCTATCTACAGAATGGAGAACCCCCCAACTCTTCATCTGCACTATTCCAGCCTTTAGGTTCACGATTAGTCAACAACTTGTTTGGTTTTACATGTTAACTCTCTTTTCAGCCACCAGGTTCTAGATGCTACCATGAGGTCAACCAGTATTCCCTGGACAGACAACCCCACCAATGTGTCCTAGAGCTCTGATTCCCATGAACCCCACCCCACTAGGGAAAGAGAGAGGCAGGCTGGGAGTATAGATCAACCTGTCAACACCCATGTTCAGTGGAGAAGCAATTACAGAAGCCAGACCTTCCACCTTCTGTATCCCACAATGACCTTGGGTCCAAATTCCCAGAGGGTTAAAGAATAGGAAAGTTATTAAGGGAGGAGATGGGATATGGGTTCTGGTGGTGGGGATTGTGTGGAGTTGTACTCTCTTATCCTAGGGTTTTATCAGTATTTCCTTTTTATAAATAAATAAATAAGTAAAATAAAGAAGTGATCAAAGGCCAAGGGGTTCTGAATCCCAATTCCATTGGTACTTGGAGAATCTGTGACAAGGAATCTTTATTTTAATACCATTATTGAGAGGGAATGAATCTAGAAAATGCCCAAGGAAGTTATCTGAGAGGGAAAAGGAAAAAGGAAGGATATCCGAAAGGAGTAATAGGAGTAGGTGTGGTGAAGAAAGGAATTGACGCAGGGCCATAGAAGTGAATAAGGAGAATTATGGCAGTTTCCACTGGATGGAGAGATAGAAAAGAGTGTGGGGATATTGTGGAATTATACCCTTTTTATCTTATAATTTTGTAAATCACCAATAAAAAAGTGGTCAAAGGAACATTTTCAGCCTTAAATAGTTACTATAATACATAAGAACTGTGGGTACTTGTGGGGACTTACATAAACCCTGTGTGGGTGTGGAATTATACCCTTGAAAACTTATAATTTTGACAAACACTGTTAAGTCACTAATAACAATGAAAAAAAAAAAGAACAAATTAAGCAGTCAACAAAAGAAGGGGAAAAGAGGCACAAAAGTAAACCAAAGCAAATTAGAAAAAAAATTAGCAGAACCTAATACACTAGAAAACAAATGATATTAATAATTAAAGTCAAAGGCTAATTCTTCAAATGATAACATAAACCAATGAAGCAGCTAGAAAACTTGCTGATCGAGTTTTTAAAACCGTACACATGCAAATTTTGAAATGGAGAAATAACCAATTACTGAGTAAATGAAAAGAATCAGTACAGATTTTGCTTTATGAAAGCAAATTGGAAAACATAATGGCTTGCTGCGGGTGGGGTGGGGAATGCCCAAAAGTGATTGCAGAAGGAGAATATCTAAACTTACCAGTTCTCATAGGAAACAATATTGATAGATTTGACTCCAGAAGATCACACACACAGGGTTTTAAGCTAATTTCACCAATATTCAAGGGACAGATGGTCCCGGTACTATTTATACTATCTAGGCTCTAGAACCTAGAAACCCAAGGGAAAAATCAAAGAAGTCAGCACAGCAGCAATGCCAAAGTCCAAACACATAGAACTAGACACCATTCTCATCCAACCTTTACCACTTTTTGAAGTTAAAAACAAGTATTGGGGCATTAATACATTGACAAAATTTATTAATAAACCACCAGTAGATATTAAAAATGCATGCTCAAAGGAAAAAACAAATCTGAGATGGGTGATCCCAAAAGTGGGAAACCACTGATCTGGGGCAGTTGTTACTAATGTTTAATCAAAGTAGCTCCTAATCTGAATTACCTGGAGAAGTTGTTTAAGATGAAAATTTGTTGGGGGGCAGGCAGTAAGTGCACCGGGTTAAGCGCACATAGTACAAAGTGCAAGAATTGTTGAAAGGAACCCGGTCCAAGCCCCTGGCTCCCCACCTGCAGGGGAGTCGCTTCATAAGTGGTGAAGCAGGTCTGCAGGTGTCTGTGTGTCTCTCCCCCCGTCTTCCCCTCCACTCTCAATTTCTCTTTGTATCCAACAACGACAAAAAAAAAAAGGATGCAATTCATAGGTCCATACCCCAGAAACTGGGATTTAGTATGAAGTAGGGATGGGGGTCTAGGGGGTAGAAGTTTGCGATATGAGTTATTTCTTCCAGAATCTTTATATTTTATATCTTGTCCAACCCAACTCACCCTCCACCACCATCACCACCACCACCACACAATTCTATTTGTCCCTGACTTTTTTTTTAACCAGAGCTTTACTCAGCTTTGGCTTATGGTGATCCAAGGAATTGAATTTGGAGCCTCAGAGATGAGGGTTTGTTTGCAAAACCGTCATGTTATCTACTCCTGATCTCCTTGACTCTTCCTTTTACTCACCTATATATCTAATATAAAGCTTACAAAATTCAGGTGATGTCATCAACATCTTTAAAGACACCAGTTGGGCCAAAGTTCTCTTGTTGTGAAAGAACCCTGTGCTCCAGGATAGAAACGAAATTTATTATTCTTTCCCTTCCCCTAGCCTGAACACAAAAAAGGCAACATAGCAAAGTAGAAAGAACACAGTGTCAGAGACTTGGGTCAGAATTCCAGTAACAGTGAAAAAGCTGAGTGTATAGCTCAAAATCTGCATGGCTTTGAGCAAGATTTTTACATGATCTCAACTCCCAGCAAATCTTTGTCTTACAAAACTGCTATGAGGATTAATGCTATGTAAAAAAGGACCTAGAAATAATGCTGGGTACAAAGAAAGTGAATAATGAATGACAGAACTATATTTACTGATAGAATGAACTCCTTTCCTCAGGGCCACTGCAGATAGCTGTACAAGTTGTGCACTGTACAACTTTCACTGGTGAATGTTTTTGCCTTGCTCTATGTTCTCCATCCAGGAAGCTGACTCCCAGTTAATATTCCACTCTGCTCAATAGCCAGGAGACTTCTGATGTCCCAGTTCAGGCACACAGCTACCTATCCAGGAAGTCTTAGATAATCAAGGACTTTAATCCTAGACTCATTCACTCATTCTTCTTATCTATTGATACTAGCAAAAGGAGATAAAATAAAAGATACCTTTAAATTTAGAGTTCAGTGGGGAGTTGAGCAGTAGTGCAGCGGGTTAAGCACATGTGACGCAAAGAGCAAGGACTGGCATAAGGATGCCGGTTCGATCCCCCAGCTCCCCACCTGTAGGGTGGTTGCTTCACAAGAGGTGAAGCAGGTCTGCAGGTATCTACCTTTCTCTCCCCCTGTCTTCCCCTACTCTCTCCACTTCTCTCTGTCCTATCCAACAATGATGACAACAATAATAATTACAACAATAAAACAACAAGGGCAACAAAAGGGAATAAATAAATATCGGAGACACTGGGCCTCATCTCTGGTACTCATGTGCCAGAACTATATATATATTTCTTTTTTCTCAAGCCATGTTTTAATTTGAGATTCATAGTTTTTTACAAGATCACATGGTATCAGAACTATATACTCTTGGTTCTAGCTCCCTCTTTTTCTTCTCTGTGTTTCTATCTCACACATATTCTGTCTCTTCAAATAAATAATTATATATATATATATATATATATATATATGTATTTCTTTTTTCTTTTCTTCTTTTTTTTTGTCCAAAGTACTGCTCAGCTCTGGCTTATGATGGTGCAGGAGATTGAACCTGGGACTTTGAATCTCAGGCATGAGAGACTCTACATAACCATTATGCTCTCTACCCCTGCACAGTAATTAAATATTTACAAGAATATTAAAAATAGGGCAGGGAAGACAGCATAATGTTTATACAAATAGACTCTCAGGCCGGGAGCTCCAACTTCCTAGGGTCAATCCTCCACACCACCATAAGTCAGAGCTGAGCAGTGCTCTGGTTAAAAAAAAGGGCTGGGTGGTGGTAGTGTACCTTGTTTAATGCATATTACAATGTGAAAGGATCAGGTTTGAACCCCAGTCCTCAGTTGCATGGGAAAAAGCTCTGTGAGTGGTGAAGCAGGGCTGCAGGTATCTCTTTCCCTCTCTATCTCTCCCTATACTCTTGATTTCTGGCTATCTCTATCCAATAAATAGTGATAATAAAAAATTTTTTAAAAATGCCACCAGAACTGATGGAGTAGTACAGACAAAGAAAGAAAGATAGAAAAAAAAAATGAAATGATATTCATCACTGTCAGTTGACTGGTGAGGATCCTGAAGGAAAGTGCAGATCACCTTTCTAACCAGTAGGAGGCAGTAACGTACGGACTAGAATTTGCCTTATCCGACACTTAGGAAGGATACCACTAAAGCAAGTACTGCTGGTTGGGGGAGGGGGGATTGGGGAAGCACTTTCGCCATGTTTATCCCTAGGTGTTCACAAAGACTTTAGCTCCTTGTTGAAGAAAAGAGAGGAAACTTAGTGACTAAAGTATGAGAAAGGGTTTGTTGATACCAGAAAGACTAAACCTCAAAACAAAAAGCACCTTGCCTGCCAAGTTCTGGACTGTTCTTTTCTTTGCCTCTTGGCACAGGTTGCCTTTTCTTCTGACGAGTAGATTTCTCCCTTCTGTTCAAGTCTTTTTCTTTCTTTCTTTCTTTTTTTATTTTGCTTAATCCTAACTGAAAATGAAACTCAATATTTGCAGAGACTGAACAGACTCCCTCCGCCAACCTCCTCCACCCTTTTGAAATTTTCTTGTTTGAAACTTAGATTTTTTTAAACTAACTACAATAGCTTGGCATTCCAGGACCTCAGCAACATGCTTGTACTGGTCCAGCCCCTCTCCCCTTTCCCTTTCCTTCCCCGCCAAAAGATAAGAACACTCCAAGAGAAATAGCCACTCCCAGGTTAATGATGAAGGAAATATTTTCAATCCAGGAAGTCAGACACAAGAAGGCTACACAGGGAGAGACCAAAGGACCGAGGGAACTTGTTGTTGCCGCTCTTCTTTACTTCCAGGTTCACAGAACCTCAGGTAAAAAACAACTGGGCTTGGGAGATAGCATAATGATTATGAAAAAAAGACTTTCATGCCCGAGACACCAAAGGCCTCAGATTCAATCCCCAACACCACCATAAACCAGAGCTGAGCAATGTTTTGGTCTATCTATCTTTCACAAAAATAAATAAACAAAGTTAATTTTAAAAAAGTAAGAAACTAATCTAACAACAACAAATAAAAATGGCAGAATTTGCCCTAAGAGGCTGGTTTGTGTAGTTACCTTTGTAGAGACAGGAGTAAGTTCTTACTTAACTAGGGTTGTTTTGGGTGAAACTTTGTTCCCTCCCTCCTGTGGCCAAAACTTGAAGTTTCTTTACTCCTCTGGGGGCTCTATATAGTATAGTAAACATGGTTCTAAGGAAAGGTAATGTTTTTTTTCTGAGTATATATACTGTGTTACAAATATTGGGCTTGGGCTATACATACATGGCAGGCTTGACCTCACTCAACTTTCAAGGCAGTCTTCCATTATGAGCATTCTCTTCCTCAAATTGTAAACAAGACTCAAAGATGTTAAACAACTGAGTGAATAGAAAAAGAATAAGTGAGACCAGGCGGTGGCACACCTGGTTAAGTGCACAAGGACCCAGGTTCAAGCCCCTGGTTCCCACCTGCAGGGAGGAAGTTTCTCAAGTGGTGAAGTATATAGCTGCAGGTGTTGTTCTGTCTCTTTGACTCTCTATCTCCTCTCCCCTCTCAGTTTCTCTCTGTCTCTATTCAATAATAAATAAATAAAATATTTTTTAAAAGAAAAATAATAAGTGGCCAAGAGAAGGTTAGAACTAGAGTCCTGGGACCCCGGCAGTAGCTCAGTGGTTTAAGCGCAGGTGGTGCCAAGCACAAGGACCGGCTTAAGGATCCCGGTTCGAGCCCCCGGCTCCCCACCTGCAGGGGAGTAGCTTCACAGGCGGTGAAGCAGGTCTGCAGGTGTCTGTCTTTCTCTCCCCCTCTTTGTCTTTCCCTCCTGTCTCCATTTCTCTCTGTCCTATCCAACAATGACGACATCAGTAACTACAACAATAAAACAACAAGGACAACAAAAGGGAATAAATAAATAAATTAACAAAACACTTATTAAAAAAAAAGAACTAGAGTCCTTCTGACTTCAATGCCCATTCTTTAACCAACATAACATACTGACTCCCCAGTTTTCTCATAACTGACTCAAGAAACTTCATGAAGACATTGTGGGCTTATGTATAACATTGCTAAATAGCTAGAAGGGGCTGATATCCAGATCAGGAATTTTGTTGTGACCAAGTAGTGGTGCACCCGTTTAAGCGCACACATGACAGAACACAAGGGCCCAGGTTCAATCTCTTGGTCCCCACTTGCAGGGGGAAAGCTTCACAAGTTACGAAGCAGGGCTGCAGATGTCTCTCTGTCTTTCTTCCTCTCTATCTTCCCTCCCTCTTAATTTCTCTCTGTCTCTACCCAATAATAAATAAATAAAAATAAAAATAAATAATTTTGTTGAGGGTCAACATGGCCGAGTTTTCTAAGGCTGTATTCTCTAATATCAAGTGGTTCTGAAATTTGAATCTTCATTAAGATCACTTGGAGGAATTATTAAAATATAAGGCCCTCCCATCAGAATTTCTGATTTTGTAGGTCTGGGGTGGGTGAGGAGTAATATCTAGCAATTTCCCAAGTGATGATAGTTGGTTCAGGATCATATATAAGGATCCACTTCTCTTATCAATTAGTATATACCAGGTTCCCAAAACTCATCATATTATCTTAAGAGCTGCAGAGTCATTAAGAAAAAAACCTTTCAAGGGGCCAGGTGGTGGTACACCTTATAGAGCACATGTTACTATGTGCTAAGACCCAGGTTCGATCACCAGGTCCCTACCTGCAAAAGGGATGCTTCATGAGCATTGAGTGGAGCAATGCTTTATGTGTCTCTTTCTCCCATTCCATCTCCCTCTCCATTTCTCCATATATGTATAAGAAAAAGTAAAAATAGGAAAGAAAACAAAAGGGGGGGTAACTGGGAGTCATGGAATCATCCTATAATCACAGAGCTCCAGTGGGAAGAAATAACTCAAAACAAAATGTGTTTTAATTACATACATACCTACTACCTATAATACAAATAGAATGAAAGTTTATAAGATCTAAAAGTTCTAATTCAATAATCTAAGGAATAATAATGATATTTAAGGAAATGATGTGCTCCCATCATGGTCAATCAACAGATGGACAAGGAAGAGAGAACAAGCTTTATTTATCCAAATCCTTGTGTATATCAAATATTAATGTGCCAAATTTCAAAGACCAAGAATCCAAAGGAATAGAATTAATGCCCAGGAGTTGGACGGTAATGCAATGGGTTAAGTGCACGTGGCGTGAAGTGCAAGGCCCGGCATAAGGATCCCAGTTCGAGCCCCTAGCTCCTCACCTGCAGGGGAGTCGCTTCACAGGCGGTGAAGCAGGTCTGCTGTTGTCTATCTTTCTCTCCCCCTCTGTCTTCCCCTCCTCTCTCCATTTCTCTCTGTCCTATCTAACAAGGATGACATCAACAACAACAATAAAAAAAAAAAAAGAATTAATGCCCAAGTGATAAAGGCGATGGTGGTGCTCCTTTGAATATTTTGTAAGGCATTCTGAGTGCCTGGTTATTAATGACAATTATTAATACAGTATTGATTGTCCATGCATGTATTTGAAGTTTTAACCCTTAGCAAGTGACCCTAAAGATGGAGGAAAGGTCACTACTGGGAAGAGTACTGGGTTGTACAGCAAACTGCCTAGCAAAGTGGGGCATCTAGTCAATCACTGGCCACTGATATCTCACTGTGTTCTTATGGGTCTCGATTTGTTATCAAGATCTACATGTGCAGTAACCATGACAGACAGAAAATGTTCTTTGTGAAGAATGACACTGAAGTACAGACTACTGGTGGTGAGGGAATGAAGTGGAAACTGTTTTAAAAAGTGATGATTCTGTCTTTGGGTCCATGGTTGTTCAACAATTTGTTTGGCTTTGTATGTTAACTCTCTTTTCAGCTACCAGGTTCCAGATGCCCGTACGATGCCGACCAGACTTCCCTGGACAGACGACCCCACTAATGTGTACTGGAGCTCCACTTCCCCAGAGACCCACCCTACAAGGGAAAGAGAGAGGCAGACTGGGAGTATGGATTGACCAGTCAATGCCCATGTACAGCGGGGAAGCAATTACAGAAGCCAGACCTTCCAACTTCTGCAACCCACAACAACCCTGGGCCCATACTCCCAGAGGGATAGAGAATGGGAAAGCTATCAGGGGAGGGGATGGGATATGGAGATCGGGTGGTGGGAATTGTGTGGAACTGTACCCCTCTTATCCTATGGTTTTGTTAATGTCTCCTTTCTTAAATAAAAAAAAAGAAGTGATGATTCTGAGCTATCATCAGATCACCAGATAGACACACAGATAACAAAATAGTTACTGGTGGGGGTCTATGATGTCAAAGTTCTCATAGAGTTTGATGAGTATATGTGTTAGTTAATGGGGGGGGGGGGACTTCTAGCGAGCCAAATTCTAGCTAACAATGAGATCAAGCCTATCTGGTCAGTGATACTGCCCTTTGTATGGGAGCTTATCCAAGGTCCTTGATGTTTAACTACCTAGACCTATGTAAAACCAATATGGGTTATCACTTCTTCAGACTGTCATTATTAATTTTAGCAAATTAACATGTACTTAACATGCACCATGTACATTCAATTCCAACTATTCTATTTCCCCAGACATCTTTTTGAATTTTCTTTGTGTATGGCTACTATAAGATGCAGCATATGATTTAGATTTAATCTAATATTTTTTTGTTGTTAATATATCATAAATACCAATTTCTGTGTAAGACTCAATCTTTGCATATCTGTGGCTGTTAAAGGATATAATATATCTCCTGATAATGACGTAGTGAATTGACAAACTGATTCTGTAGTTATAAATAGCAAGCACTGCTGTGAGCTTCTTTAAGCAAAAATTTTTTTTCCCTTTTTAGGTTAGTACCTTGGGGCATGCTGAGTCAAAGAGTATGAATCACCAGTCTGTTAACTCTTGTCATGTGTTTCTGATGGTCCTCTAGGAAAACTGAACCAATTAATACTGCTCCCAGAAACATATTATTTCTTCACAGTCTTGCCAAGACAGAGTTCTATAATTTCTATCTGTCATTTCCTTCAATTGTTTATAATTTAATAAGCAGGTTATGATACCTTGAAGTTGTTTCTATTTGCATTTATGCAATTACTAAAGAGGTTATACTTTTTCCATGTGGTCATTTTACTGCCTTTATTTCCATGTGTGTAGATTGCCTGCTCAATTTCCCTGCCCTTTTATGAAGGTGAATCTGAAAGCAGACCTTCTATATCCATACTTTATGTGTTTTGGACAATCAAATGTTAAAAGTGATGCTGACCCAAGACATTTCCCCCACTCTATTGGTTACTTTCTCTTTATTACATTTTGCAATACAAAGGTTCCCCCTTCCAATTCTTATTTATTTGAAATCATCCATCTTGTCTCTGATTATATCCTCCCTTAAACAGAAACAAATTTATCTTCTAGCCATAACTGGAGTCAATATGTTACCCTGCTGGTCTGATTTCTGTATTTACTACAGAGTATATGTGCTATGGATCTAAGGTCATTATTCTCCGTACTAATACTTCAAATCCCCAAAATGGATTAAAGAAACTAGAGTTGCTTTCCTGAGTTCAGGATTTTTCTTTTCTTTTAAAAATACTATATTTATTTTTAATTAAAGATATACAGAGATCGAGAGATCAAAGCATTGCTCAGTTCTGATGGTGGTGCTGATGAGAGTGGTTTTGATAACTGACTTTACAACAGGTTTTTAAAAGTTTTTTGTATAATCAGTATGCTCTCTCCTCTGTTTTAAAGATGTGCTTACTTAAGGGGCTGGGACGTGGCACACCTAGTAGTAACATACATTACCATGCACAAGGACCTTGGTTCAAGTCCCTAGTCCACACCTGCAGGGGGCAAAGTTTCAGGAGCAGTGGAGCAGTGCTGCAAATATCTGTCATGCTCCCTTTTTCTCCCCTTCCTTCTCAACTTCTATCAGAGGAAGGAAGGAAGGAAGGAAGGAAGGAAGGAAGGAAGGAAGGAAGGAAGGGAAGGGAAGGGAAGGGAAGGGAAGGGAAGGGAAGGGAAGGGAAGGGAAGGGAAGGGAAGGGAAGGGAAGGGAAGGGAAGGGAAGGGAAGGGAAGGGAAGGGAAGGGAAGGGAAGGGAAGGGAAGGGAAGGAGGGAGGGAGGGAGGAAGAAATGTTTGTTTGTTTGTTTAATGAAAGAGAAGCCAGGACACAATTCACCTTTAGCATATGATGGTGCTGGGACCTGGGACCTCAGGAATGCATTGAACTAGCTCCCCTGTCGCATATTCTTTGACAGAATAGCACTGTGGTTTTTCCTATAATTTTTCTCTTTTAACTTCACTGATAATTTTTCAATCCACTATCATATGGTTTTGTTTTGTTTTACAGTTTTGTGCACATGTTTGTTTTGTATTGCCACCAGTGTTATCACTGGGGCTCAGTGCCTCCATGACGAACCCACCACTCATAGTGACCTCTTCTCTCTCTCTCTCCCCCCCCCTTCATCCCTTCCTTCCATCCATCCTCTTTTTCTTTCAGACAGAGAAATTGAGGGGGTAAGTAGAGAGGAAAAGGAGGGGGGGTTGATAATGGTGACTTTATGGCAGATTTTAAAATCTGGTCAGGTAAGTCTGTCATCAATTATTTATTTATTGGTGTGGCTATGCCTTGCACAAGTACAAGTTTAAAACTCCCCCAGTACCATCATAATACTTCCTACATGGTGCCAGGAAAGTAACTATCTGGTGAGCTATTTTTTCCAGTCTCATTGTCACCTTTCTAAATAAATGTATTCTTTGCTATACAAATTTTCAAGAGACAGAGGGGAAGAGAGAGTCGGAGTCAGAGAGAGAGAGAGAGAGAGAGAGAGAGAGAGAGAGAGATCTCACAGTACAGAAGATTCATTCAAAGTGCTGAGGGTTGGGCTCAAACCTGGGTTATGCACATGGCAAAGCAGCATGCTATCCACTTGAGCTATTTTGTCTGCTCCTATCCACTTATTTTTTCCACTATGAATCTGACAAAATTTTGGGCCAGGGGAGACAGTGAAATGAAATGGTAGTCCACCAGACTAGCATGCCTAAGGCTCAGGGGACTGAGGTTTCAATCTCCAGTATTACCATAAGCCAAAGCCAAGTAGTGCTCTGGTCTCTCTTTCTCTCTCTGTCTCTGTCTCTCTGTCAATCATTAAAAATAAACAAATAGCTCTTTTAAAATCTTGGCAAGTTTTATAAAAATATCCCACAGTGACTCTTCTTTAAAAAAAAAAATATATATATATATATATATATATATAAAAATATATATATATATATTTTTTTTTACTGAGAGAGAGTGAGACAGAGAAAGACACAGAGAGAAAGACCAGATCACTGCACAGCTCTGGCTTATGGTGGAGCTGAGAATTAAACCTGGGACCTTAGAGCCTCAGACAGGAGAGTCTGTTTGCATTACCATTATGCTGTCTTCCCAGCCCTCACAGTGACTCTAATCAGGAGTATATTACATTTATATTTTAACTTAGGTGTACTGCAATCACCACTATATTTCATCTTTAGATGCCTAGCATGGGGTGGAGGAAGGGACTACACTCATGTGTCAACAACTATGCTGTAAACCACTAACCCCCCAGTAAAATGATAAAAAACTGAATAAAAATAAGCTATTAAAAAAAGAAAATTTAGCTATATAGTCATGTCTTTGTTTCTCCTATCAGAAATTTATAACTTTCCTTGGTTAAGTTTTCTGTGCCCAGGATTAAATCAATACCTACGTGTTTAAATTCTCTTTTGTTATGCTTTTGACAAATCTTTCCATGCCTCTCAAAGCTGTAATCTTCCTAGGTGGTCAAACCTTCCTCAAAACCTGAGTCTTCCCAAGGAAATGAGGTTCAATTTGGAATTACCCACTTGCATTCACTCACTTATAAATTGGAAATGTTTCCATACATTCTATAATGTGTGTGGACATGGTGTGACAAAGGGAAGCCTGGGCAGGATTTTATCATATACTTACTTACAACCTCAGAAATGATGGGCTCTGGACTCTGCTGCCTGTCTGACCATGTGTTAGGAGTTTTATTATTTTATTTACTTATTAGACAGACAGAGAGAAAAATCAAGAGAGAAGGGAGTTAGGGAGAGAGAAAGAGAGACACCTACAGCACAACTTTACAGCCCAGGATGCTTCCCCCGCTACAGATGGGAAACCAGGGCTTGAACCTGGGTCTTTGCGCATTGTAACATTTGTACTCTACCAGGTGTGCCACCACCTGGCGCCAGGTTAGTGATTTTAATCTGTCTGTGAGTTGGCTTCCTCATTTGTCAAACTAGCTTCTGATGGCATGATGAGTAATAAAAGAATTCCTGTGAGATGCTTGCAGCCAAGTCACACACAATACCTCAGTAAGTGTCTGCTATGAAACTCTTAGTCGTTATTATTAATAACAGTATACAAATACTTTTCCTGAGTCTTGCACTTATCAGTTGAATGGGGAATGTAAGGCTTAACTTTAGAGGGTGTTGTGAAGATTAACTGTCAACTATGTACACATAAATGCACTGCATATTCTAAAGCTCTGTGCAAAGTGAAAATATGGAAAGGATCACAGAAGGCAATCATAGATAAAGCAAACCAAAAGTGATCATCCAGAAAATAACTTCTGGCTTTTATCATTACATTTATGTAGCTTTATTTATTCCAGCAGATCTACTCACCCACTTTCCCTCCTGCTGATATTAAAATGTGTTTGCTTTCTCTGCACAAAAACCAAATAGCAGTGGAGGGAGACAACCAAGAGTGCAACTGCCTGGAATTAAAAATCCATTATAGGCTTCCAGGCTTCTTAACTTAAGAATATAAATTTGATTTTCCCACCTACACCCATCATTCAAGTTGTGGCAGAAATGACATAAGAACAAGGTAGAAATGTATGTGTATGTGGGAGGGGTAGAAGATTAGTGGGAACCCCATCAGGATCTCTTTTCTTAAATGTCATCTCTGCCCTTGACCTTTCATAGACCTTTTTGTTTTCCCTAAAATCATCATCTAAGATCTGTCAATTCTAGCTTTAGCCTTTATACTTTTCCCGTTTCCAGTAATTTCTCCTTTCTGTGTTCCATCTTAAACCACTTTCCCTGATCAAGCCTTCCTTTAAACCAGCAGTTCTCATAGTGCATTTGCATCTGAATTGCTTGGAGAGCTTGTTAAGACAAGAGATCACCAGGACACACCCATTTCTGGTTTCTGAGTCAGGGGTGTGTGTGTGTGTGGGGGGGGGTATTTATTTATTTATTTATTTATTTACTGCTTCCAGGGTTTTTGCTGGGGCTCGGCGCCTGCACTACAAATCCACTTCTCTTGGAGGCCATTTTTTCCATTGCACTTGTTGCTATTGTTGTTATTATTATTGCTACTGCTGCTTTTGGATAAGACAGAGAAATCCAGAGAGGAGAGGAAGACAGGGGGTGGGGTGGGGGAGAGAAAGATGGACAACTGCAGACCTGCTTCCCTGCTTGTGAGGTAAACCCCTTGCAGGTGGTTGGGCCGGGGGCTTCAAATGGAATCCTTTTACTGGTCCTTGTGTTTTGCATCATGTGCCCTTAATCTGCTGTGATACGTCCCAGCTCCTGAGAGTGTACATTTCTTTTTTTTAATTTTATTTATTTATTAATGAGAAAGACAGGAGGAGAGAAAGAAAGAAGCAGACATCATCTGGCACATGTGCTGCTGGGGATTGAACCTGGGACCCCATGCTTGAGAGTCCAATGCTTTATCCACTGCACCACCTCCCAGACCACAAGAGTATACATTTCTAACAAGGTCTTAGGTGGTGTGAAGGATGCTGAGCCTAATACCACATTCTGAGAACCACTAACCTAAAGCCTGTAGTTAAACCACTGTACCACTTTACTCCTTTTTTTTTTTTTTTTTTGGTTCCCTGGTCACCTTCCTCTCAAAACATTTTTAGTGTTTAAATGTCTGTTTAAATAACACCCTTATTAAAAAATTTTTTTTTTCAAATCATATATCAACACATGATGTTTAAAAAATGTTTTTAAATTTATTTATGAGAGGGATAGGAGAGAAAGAACCAGACATCACCCTGGCACTTGTGCTGCTGGGGATCGAACTCAGGACCTCATGCTTGAGTGTCCAATGCTTTATCCACTGTGCCACCTCCCAGACCACTCAACACATGATTTTTGTATTAATATTAATTAAAAGAAATGGGAACCCTCCTGTGCTGTTGGTGGAAATGTAAAATGGTATAGTCACTTTGGAAAATAGCTTAACAAGTTCTTCAGAAAGTCAATAAAGTTACCATATGGCTCAGAGACTCAACTCCTAAATATACACCCAGGAAAAATGAAAACATACATTCACACAGGAACTTATACATGAATGATCATGGCAGGATTATTCACAGTAAATAGCTAAAAAGGGAAACAACCCAAACACCTACTTCTGGGTAAATAAAAAAATATATGATATAGCTACACAATGAAATATTATTTGGAAAAAAAAGGAGTGAAATAGTGATACATACTAGAGAATGCATGAAGCCTTGCCAAGAGGGGGAAAAAACTCAGACACAGAAGTCCGTATATAGTATCCCTTATTCTGTTCTGTCCTGATATAAATCCATCAGGATAAAATGTAGATTAGTAAGGGAAAGGTGGTGGCACATCTGGTTGAGTGCACACATTACCATGTGCAAGAACCCGGGTTCAAGGACCCAGATTCAAGCCCTTGGTTCCCATCTACAGTGGGAAAGCTTCACAAGTGGTGGAGCAATGCTGCCGGTGTATCTTTGTCTCTCCCTCTCTTTTTTGTCCTTTCCTTTCCGTTCAGGGCTCTGTGCTGGCACTACGAATCCACTTCTCCTGGCAGTCATTTTTTTTCTTTTTTTTTGCCCCCATTTTATTTGATAAGACAGAGAGAAATTGAGAGGGGAGGGGAACCTGATTCATTGCTTGTGAAGCATTGTGCTGCAGGTGGGGAGCTGGGGGGGGTTGAACCTGGGTTCTCGTGCTGGTCTTTCTGCAGAGTACTATGTGTGCTTAACCAGGTTTGCCACCGCCCAGACGCTTTTCTCCCCCTCTCTATCCCCCTTCCCTCTAAATTTCTTTCTGCCCTATTTAATTAAATAAAGTTTTTTTCAAAGATTTTAAAATAAATCTAAAAAAGTTTTTTTAAGTAGATTAGTGGTTGCTTAAAGACCAATCTAGGGGGCTCAGGAGACAGCATAATGGTTCTGCAAAAGACATTCATGCCTGAGGCTCTGAGGATTCAGGTAATTTCAAAAAAATTTAATATTTATTTTCCATTTGGTTGTCCTTTTTTATTGTTGTTGCAGTTATTATTGTTGTTGTTACTGATGTCATTGTTGTTGGATAGGACAGAGAGAAATGGAGAGAGGAGGGGAAGACAGAGAGGGAGAGAGAAAGAGAGACACCTGCAGATGTGCTTCACTGCCTGTGAAGTGACTCCCCTGCAGGTGGGGAGCCCGGGGCTCAAACCAGGATCATTATGCCTGTCCATGTGCTTAACCTGCTGTGCTACTGCCCAACTCCCGAGGTTTATTCCCCCACACTACAATATTCCAGAGCTGAGCAGTGCTCTGGCTTGTCTCTATCTCTTTCTCTCTCTCTCTCTCTGAGATTATATATATATATATATATATATATATATATTACAATAAGAAGGTAGGAGTAGTAAATGAATGCAAATGGACACAAGGAATTTATTTATTTAGTTTACAGAGATGGACAGATTCTAAAATTGGATTGTGGTGGTGACTGTATAACAGCATTGTATATTGACCAAAACTCACTGAATAAGTGAATTCATAGGGAAAGCTACAATCATTCTTTTTTCTCTTTCTTTTTGACCTTGCCACTTACAGACCACCCACTTTACAAAGTCTGCTTACTTGAAGGCTCACTTGTGATTCCAAACTGTCAAAGCTAGTAGCAGCTTTTTCCTTCTCTTCTGTGGTGATGCTCTGGTTGACCCAATCACTTCTTACAAATCACTTTGACCCAGTCATTTTTTTTTACTAGTTCCTTTCTTTCTCAAATTCCAACCATCAAATTCTTTCTACTTTTCCCTCCAAAGGTGTCATATCTTTGTGAGTAAATGATCTGGACAATTGACATGAGAAACAGCACAATTGTTAAACAAACATGAGAACTGTTCAAACTAGAATAGCCTAAGTGAATTAAGATGATAATAGGTACCATTTATACCTGTTATATTAGATAAAGAAAAAAATTTCTCTGATGGCAAGGTTTGGAGGAAAAATGGATATCCTCATATACTGCTAACAAGAGAGTAAAATGCTTCCTTGGAAAGCAGCTTGGTAAGACTTGTCAAGAACAGTAAGAATGTTCATATCATTTCCACTAATAATCCCAACTCTGGGTAATTGTTTTTAATGAGATAATTCAAAATGAGAAAAAAGTTATAGCTATGTTTTTTTTTCCCTACAGCAGTACTTCATAAAAGCAAAGAATTGGAAATAACCTAATTTTCCAACAATTTGGGAATGATTAAACAAATTAGGACACAATTAAGCTGGTGAAATATTATGCAGCCATTAAAATTTATGGTTACTGAGAAAGCCTGTGTAGTAACATAACAAATTGTTGACCAAGTAATACTCAATAGAAACAAGCAAACAAAAAAAAAAATCAGGACACTCAAAATTGCATCTGCATAGCTATTATAAGTATGTTCCCCCAAGTCTCTAGACCTATAGATGAAAGTTGGCAGGGAAATTAAAACAATCAAGGCACTCGGGTGATAGGAACAAGGCTACTTTTTCTTCTGTTTTTAATTTCCTATAATATTGTTTTCACAATGAACAAACATCTTTCACCAATATATCACACATGTTCATCTATCATTTTTACTGTGCTCCTCCACCTTCCCCACGCTCTTTCTTGCCTAGAATATTACCCCTCACTGGTCTCCATTCAAACTGTCGATACTAAAAATGATGCCACATTGTCCAAAGCAGCACACTTATAGTGTAACTTTCTTTTTTAAACTTCATTCTTTTTTTAATAATATGTATTTATTTATTCCCTTTTCTTGCCCTTGTTTTATTATAGTTATTGTTGTCGTTGTTATTGGACAGGACAGAGAGAAATGGAGAGAGAGAGGAAGACAGAGGGGGGAGAGAAAGATAGACACCTGCAGACCTGCTTCACTACCTTGGAAGCAACTCCCCTGCAGGTGGGGAGCCGGGAGCTCCAACCAGGATCCTTACTCTGGTCCTTGTGCTTTGTGCCACATGCGTTTAACCCGCTGCTGCGCTACCGCCTGACTCCCAGTGTAACTTTCTTTTAACAAATATTTTATTTTAATGAGAGAGGGAGATAGAGATATACAGGGAGAGATCAGAACACTGCTCAGCTCTGGCTTATGGTGGTGCTAGGAACCCAGGACCTCAGAGTCTCAGGCATGAAGAGTATTTTGCATAATCATTATGCTATATTCCCAATCCTGCATTGTATGACTTTTCTGATTAAAAACTTCTATTACTTCCAAGCCTGTGATTCTCTGTAGCATTTAAAGTCCACCTACCCTGTCCCAATACTTCATTACCCACCCTCACCCCCCCAACCCCCACCAGCAGTCACTTACCTCCCTGACTGGCTGGTCTTCCTGTTTCCTGTTATTGGTTGCCATTTGTCCCCAGGAAATTCCTGCAAGCAAAAAAAAAAAAATCTGATAAATTAAGAGAGCTCGGAGGAGTCAGGTATGGAGATGGTCTCAAAAAATATGAAGAGGTCAGGAGTCCGGTACTCACAACGTTACCTGCTTGGTTGTTTTGACTCTCTCACATATGTGCCTTGGAGATCTGCCTTTCTGCCAGGTGGCTGCCAGCTAAACTGCCAAGAGGTGAGGTGGGAGTGGAAGGTGTTACAGAGACCAAGAGGGTGCTCAGGGACCTGGACAGTGTGGTTTAGAAACTGTGTTCACCTCTCTTTCTTTCTCTGCTCCCTTCCTGAATCACGTTAAAAACCAGTTTAGCATGTTTGCTGTTTGCTCTGGCTCTTGCAAAGGAGGTCTTTCTGTTTGTTCTGCCAGGTGAACCTGCTCATTCCTTTTGTTGCTTCCAACACAGAAAGCATCTTTTTGAAAGCCCTAACCCTTGAGGGGGTGGGGGCAGGGGGTTAAGCCCCAGTGCTCCTGCTGTAGCAATCCTTTTCCAGAGTGAGGCAGACATGGCTAGCATACATGCCAGTGTAACTCCGCACTATGGGGGCCCTTTTGTCTGTCTCCCATTTTCACTGCCAGGGGCTGAAGTGTGTTGTTTTTTTTGTGGGGGAACACAATCTCATATTGTAAGAGTAGATTCTTGGGTCGGTGAAATTGCTCACTTGGTTAATATGTTGTTTTGCCATGTGTATGCCCCAGGGTCAGACCTGGCCCCTACTTAATTGAAAGAAGCTTTGGTATTCTCTCTCTCTCTCTCTCTCTCTCTCTCTCTCTCTCTCTCTCTCTCTCCCTTACCTTTACTTATTTATTTGATAGAGCCAGTTATAAATCGAGAAGGAAGGGGATGAGA
Source organism: Erinaceus europaeus (assembly GCF_950295315.1). NCBI lineage: Eukaryota > Metazoa > Chordata > Mammalia > Eulipotyphla > Erinaceidae > Erinaceus > Erinaceus europaeus. Next base: position 87,778,996 of record NC_080185.1, on the reverse strand, counting down.
GAGAGGGAGAGAGACCAAGAGACACATGCAACCCTGTTTCACCACTAACAAAGCTATCCCCCTGCAGGTGGCAACCAGGGGCTTGAACCTGGGTCCTTCTGCATTGTGATGTGAGCACTCAACCAAGTTGTGCCACCACTCATCCTGTCACTACCTTAAAAAATAAAAATGAAAAGAAAAAGAGTAGTTTCATTGTTTTTTTTTCCCTTTAAGGCATTTGTATAAATAATTCTTCTGCTAGGCCAAAACATTAAAAAGGGTCTTTTGTAATAAATAAATAAATAAATAAATAAATAAATAAATAAATAAAATGTCCATGCCTTCCTATTCAAGCTCCAAATGTAATACAAATTTAGCTTTGATAGGATCCCAACCATAATTTTTAATCTAGCACCCTCTATCTAGCAACTCAATGCTCAGACCAAATGGAATGTTCAAACCTCACAGGTCTTCCCTGTCCCGTTTCTCCTCTTTGATGCCTTTCCAGGTTTCATTACCTTTTGCCCCAGTAGGCTTCTCTTTTGGGGAAAGGATACCTGACATCAGTCATGCTGATTATTGCAAAGAAGTTATGCCACCTCCCTGAACCCTAGCATCCTATCTAGCAGATGAGGGGTGTACCCGTCTTGCCAGACATATGCAGTAGTTGGGATAAAATTAAATGTGTATGTGGGGGGGGGGCAGGTGGTGGTGCACCCAGTTTAACACACATATTACTATGTGCAAGAATCTAGGTTCAAGCCCCCAGCCCCCACTTGCAGTGGGGGAGCTTCAGGAGCAGTTAAACAAGTGCTACAGGTATCTCTCTCTCTACCCCACCTTTCCAATTCCTCTGTCCTATCAAATAGTAGAAAACAAAAAAGTGGGGGGGCGGTGGCTACTAGGAGGAGTGGATTAGTCATGTAGGCATCAAGCCTCAGTGATAACCCTGGTGGTGATAAAAAATAAATAAAAATTAAAAATGAGATATATGCCCTAGCACCATGCTTGACACATGGGAGCTTCATGATGTTAGGACTCACAGGGACAGATGAGGTTTGTTTGCCAGGTGTAGCTTTCACAGCACCAGAGAAGTCGCATGCATGTTAGAGCAACTTTAACTATCTTTCTTTCACACTCTTCCTTGCTACCCTTGACAGAGTTCCCTGCTCTCAAAGACATTGCTACCCCTTCAGTCCCAGCAGGAGCCAGGATTTCCTGTCCTGCTGTCTAGCTCTGTGGAATAGCTCAGTAAACAGCAGCAGCCAAAGCAAACAAAGTCCTACTGCACCTCCCAACCTCCTTCTCTGGTCCCCATGTTGCACTTTTCTTCTCGTCCCAGCTTCACTTGGCTTGCTGTAAATTGTCCATGGCACTTGAACCAAAGAAACACATGCCCCCTTCTCCTGTGGCTTGCTGTGGATAGGAACTGTGGTGGGAATTTGCTGCCTGGGTGGAAGTTGTGCTAGAAAAAGACATCTTGCCATATACTGGAGAGGGCCTAGGTTAAGTTTAAGGAAGAGACAGTGCAGCACAGTTAAGAGCATGGTGTTTGAAGCAAGAGTACAGGGGTTCAAATCCCAAACCTTCACTAGCTATATGACATCAAGGAAACTAACCCAACTTCTCTTTCCTTCCAGTTATTTTGTGGCGTGGTCAGGATAATGCCACCACCTCAGTCTTGACTGCTCAGAGAATTAAATCAGATGAAATGTGAAACACCCTAGGAAAATGCCTGGCACAGAGTAGACACTCCAAATTGAGTGATCCTTATGCTGCTCAAAGCTCTTCCTCCACATGCAAAAACAAGTGGGTTTCAGCTTCCTCAGTTGTAAAATGGGGAGTGCATTATATAAAATGTAGTGCATGTGACTATTAAATGAGAAAATCTGCTAATACCTGCAAAACTAACAGGCAGGAGCAATGTGTGTGGATTTTAGCTTGCTAAGCAGCACCAAACAGAAGCCAATTAACATCCTCAACTTTTACCAAGGGCCACCAGGAGCAGAATCTCAGTCCTACTTTAGACAGCTACCACAACTACCTGAGGTGCAGTAACCTAGCCCATAGATGTGTTTTCCTCGTGTTGGTGATGAGAGAGTATTCAGGAGGCAGGGGGTAAATAGGCATGAAGCAGCTCCTAGATACCAGTCTACATGCCTGAAATCCTGGTGTCTAAGCAGATATACGTAGCGATTCTACGGGGCATTAGAAAGCCTGTGGTGAGTCCCTCCCACAGAATCCAAGATGGGAGACATGGTATGGGGATGGGCACACTGGCACTGATGTTGCCAATGACTGAAACCTGAAAATTTCACCTCCTCCCGTTATGGATGGACATTTCTGTAACTGTCATCTCCCTTAGCCCCACAAATTCAGTTCCCTTTCGCTCTTTCTCTCCCCTTCTGTCTCCCCTTCCTTTAGAAATCAGACGAGGGGGGGGGAGGGGTTGGGCAATGGGTTAAGTGCACATGCCACAAGGACTGGAGTTAAGTATCCTGGTAGGAGCCCCAGGCTCCCCACCTGCAGGGGGTGTCACTTCACAAGGAGTGAAGCAGGTCTGCAGGTGTATTTCTCTCCACTTCTCTGTCTTCCCCTCCTCTCTATATTTCTCTCTGTCTTGTCCAACAACATCAATAAGAACAACAATAATAGCCACAACAATAAAAACAATTAGGGCAACAAAAGAGGCAAAAATAGCCTCAAGGAGCAGTGGATTTGTGGTGCAGGCACCGAGCCCCAGCAATAACACTCGAGGTAAAAAAAAAAAAAAAAATTCAGATAAGGAAGGTCAGCAACTTGATGTGAAAACTAGACAAAAGCATTATATGATAATGTTCCTTGGTTAATACTCCCAGAGGGATAAAGAACAGGGAAGCTATCAGGGGAGGGGGTGGGATATAGAGTTCTGGTGGTGGGAATTGTGCAGAGTTGTACCCCTCTTATCCTATGGTTTTTGTTAGTGTTTCCTTTTTATAAGTAAAAATGAAAAAATAAAATAAAAATAAAATAAGTGAAATATTCAAAAAAGAAAAAAGGAAAGCTATAGACTGTAATTCCTCAGAAACATAAAATACCTAACAACATCTTGACAAATTAAATCTAGTAACATATGAAAAAGGAAAGTATATCCTGACTTAACAGGATATATCCAGGCAATGTTAGAATGGCTCTTATTTTAAAAACCACTCAATGTGGTGGCCAGAGAAATAACTCAGTTGTTGGGTTGCAGGACCTGCATGCCTGAGGCTCCTGGTTCTTTCCCTGGAACTGTAAGTACCAGAGTGTTGCTATACCTCTCTCTTTCTCTCTGTCTCTGTCTCTCCCTTGAGGTAATGAATGCTTTTTAATAAAGCAATCAATGCAATTTACCATATTAACAGATTCAAAAATAAAAAAAACTATATAACCATCTTAACAGACAAAGGTATCTGAAAATATCAAACATCCACTCTTGACAACGGCTCTCAGAAAACTAAAACTTTAAGGAGACTTCTTCAGCCTATTAAAGGGTGTCTACCAAAACAAACAAAAAACCCTAGTGGTAACATCAGACTTAAAAGGGAAAGATCAGAAACAAAGCAACACTATTCAGCCATACTGGTTCTGATAAACATTGTATTGGAGGCTCTATATATTGCAGTTAGGTTCCTTTCTTCCCTAGAAAAAGCATATACAGTAGAAAGGAAGACCGAAAATTCTATTTGTAGATGACACAACTGCCTAAATAGAAAAAAAAATAAGTTTACGACAAAGCCACTAAATTTAATTGAGTTTAGGAAGGTTTCAAGATAGAAGGCCAATGTATAGAATCTACTTGCATTTTTATGTAATCATGACAAAGAATTTAAATTTGGCATAAGGAAAAAAAAGAGATTATTTGCAATAGAATCCAAGCCAAGATATCTCTGGGATAAATATGACAGAATTATACAACCTTTGCATACTGAAAACTGTAAAATAAGGTGCATACTTCAAACATTTAAGTATGCAAATCATCAAATGAAGTTCAGTATTTGTCTACACTATTTTAGATAAACCTTACTTTCAGTGCAATGTACATATATTAATTGTAGATTTGCCACATTTTGGCAAATACATTTAACTGTGTAACTAAAACTCTTATCAACATTAACCCAGCAAAGTTGCTGCCACTCTATACAGTCCCCTCCTATCCCCCCTCAGTCAATGCTGGTCTTGCCTCCCATAGTACCATAGTTTCAAATATTTTCCATAGAGTAGTCTTTTAAAAAAAATTAATATTTAATTTACTTATTTATTTTCCCTTTTGTTGCCCTTGTTGTTTTTTGTTGTAGTTATTATTGTTGTTATTGATGCTGTCGTTGTTAGATAGGACAGAGAGAAATGGAGATAGGAAGGGAAGACAGAGGGGGAGAGAAAGATAGACACCTGCAGACCTGCTTCACTGCTTGTGAAGCGACTCCTCTGCAGGTGGGGAGCTGGGGGCTCAAACTGGGATCCTTACCCCTGTCCTTGCACTTTGTGCCATGTGTGTTTAACCCGCTGTGCTACCACCCAACCCCGACAGAGTAGTCTTTTAAAACATTTTACAAAATCAATAGTAGAGTCTCTTTCATGTAAAGGTTCCTTTACTCCTAAGTTTCCTATTTCCCAATGAATATGTATTGAGCACTTTCATAACTAAATCATTCAGAAGTGTCTGCCTATATAACATTACTTTGACACAGGGATTAACTTTATTTATGGTTTGAGTGTACCACTCCAAAGGTTGTGCTAAGGAAGAGGCTATTTATATAGCCAAAGGACATATGGAAAATGTTCAAAATCACTGGTTATCAGAGAAATACAAATCAAAACAATAAGATACCATCTCAACGCTGTGAGAGTGTCACACATCATCAAGAACAGAAGGCTGTGGAGAGAAAAGAACCTTCTCCACTGTTAGTGGAAATGCAAATTAGTGCATCCCCTGTGGAAAAGTTTGGAGATTCCTGAAAACATTAAAAATTGACTTACCACATGACTCATAAATTCCTCTCCTAGGCATCTATCCAAACAACACAAAAACACGTACTCAAAACAACAACAACAACAACAAAAACTATGCACACCTATGTTCATGGTCGTGCTATTTCTACTAGCCAACACTTGGAAATAACCCAAGTATCCAACAACAGATGAGTGGTTCAAGAAGTTGTGGTATATGTTCACAGTGGAATACTAACTACACCGCTGTAAGAAATACTGACATACTCTTATTTTACTGTAACATGGATGGAACTAGAGGGGATTATGTTGAGCAAAATAAAACAGGAGATGGCTGAATACCAGATGATCGCACTCACTGGTGGGCTCTAAGAAACAAAACAAAGGACAAAACAGAGTGAATCTTCACAGCGGACTCATGGACTCAGAAGAGGGACGGGAAGGCCACTAAGGGGGAGACTGGAGACCTCCTAAGTCCCTATGGTGGAACAAGATGATGGTTTGGTTTGGTTTAGGGTGAATTATACTGATACCTATCTTGAAATATGGAAATGTACTCTGGGACTACAAAAATCCTGTAAATCAACACTTCCTCAGTAAAATGATACTGGAATTGAGGGAACTAAAGTTGGTGCTGGGGAAGACATAGGGAAGGAACCTGGCAGTAAACTGGCAAGGACATAGGAAGTCATCATAGAACTTTGGGGTATGTTGGTGGCTTATGCTAATGTGTTAGTTCATAATCAAGATTTAGGACCTACCAACCTAGGCCTGGGTCTCTGACAGAGATAGAGAAAGGGGATTTTTGTCTTCTAGGAAAATTAGGTAGAGCACAGATACTCAGAGGTCACACATGCTTCTGTGTTAAATATGAATATATATGGTCCCTAGCTCAGATCAATGGGATAAGCAGTCAGTGGTATTTATGTATTTTCCTCATGTTTGGGAGTTACTGGCTGACCCAATCCATCTTTCTAGCCCTATTCTAAATTCAGACAACATCTTCCCAGATAGTATTTTCAGTTTACCTGCATGTTAACTATCAGGATCAAACAAAAATTGCTAAAGTCATGGGCCCCTTGGAACATACCTAAGATACATTTCCTATCTTCTTCCCATAGGAAGGTTCATAATTTCATTTGTTTTGTTTCTATCTTTGGGTTCCTGTTTATTCAAAAATTTTTCCTGCTTTATATCTTACCTTCTCTTAGTCACCAAGTTGCAGATGCTACTATGATGCCATCCTGACTTTCCTGGACAGACAACCTCACCAATGTGTCCCAAAGAAGTCTTACCTCTCCAGAGCCCTATCCCACTAGGGAAAGATAGAAACAGGCTGGGGGGGATATGGATGGACCTGCCAGTGTCCATGTCCAGTGGAGAGGTAATTACAGAAGCTAGATCTTCCACCTTTTGCACCACATAAAGAAATTTGGCCCATATGCCCAGAGAGGGATAAAGAATAGGGAAGCTTCCAATGGAGGGGATGGGACATGGTACACTGGTGGGAACTGTATGGAAATGTTTCCCTCTTGTCTTACAATCTTGTTAATCATTATTAAAACAATAGTGTTTTTTTTTTAAAAAAAAAAAAGCTAAATGGAGGAGACAGTTGCAAACTTTGCAGCTTGAGACAGTTTGTAAGCAGGAAAGTTAAGGGAATTGAGTTCTCTTTTGTATCAGGTACAAGGCCTGGGGCACTACATATACAATTCCATTTGATCCTCACACTTTATCTATGAGGTAGTCATTATTTCCTTCCACTTTAGAGATAAAATAATAAGACTTGTCTTAGTATTGGCCATTTTGTGAGATTAAAAAAAAATCCCTTTTCTCCTTAAAAACCACATAACTCTCCATACTGGCGGTTGGATGACTTGCTTATAGTCACTCAGATACCAATTATACAGATAGGAAATAAATCTCAGTTCTGTCCATTTTGTGAAGCAAAAAGTTATTTTCATCTAACTTTAAGTATGAGGTGCATGCAATTTTGGTGACTGCCTATCTTGCCTGAGGTGAAGCCAAGGCTATACAATTTTAAAGTGTGACAACTACGAGGTTTTCAGAAAGATTTACCTCCCTTTCATCTCACAAAGGGAATGATAAAGCTCACCCACTGCAAGAACCAAGTTCTCACCTGCACTGCTGGCTTCCTAGGTTTCCAAGTGTTGCCCGGGGCCAAGTTGCCATCTTCAAGGGAACTGTGCTGGGGGTTATGATAGCAAGCTGAACATCGGATGCACTGGTGGTGGTGGCACCGGCAGTTGTAGCAGTTGGGCATCATATTTCTCTTTCGTAAAGAAGGGCATATTTCCCCAGAACAATAAATAAAAGGATCATGGACTACAGCTCCCTGGACACTGCAGGAGTAAGAGCAGGCCCTGTGGTAATCAAAATCACCACAGTGCAATTGCTTACAACACATGGATTGTTCTAGACCTTTGCTTACAAAACATTCTGAGTACGAGGGAGTTTCTGACTGAAGGGGTGGCATGGGATGGTATGACTGGTCTGTAGTATGATATGGTTGGTCTGTTGCATGATATGATTGGTCCATGGGGTGGTGCCTCAATTCCCTATAGCTGGAGCTCATTGACTGGAAGTTTTGATCCAAAGGTTTTGGTCTCTGATTGAAAGGCTTGTTGCTATGAGTGGTTAAACCTGGTAAATGAGATGTAGACAAGGATTTACTACTCTCTTCAAAGAATTTTCTTCTGTCTGCAAAAGGCAAGAGGACAGCTTCCTCCCCAGCTTGGGCAGCTGAAGCCTTCAATTCTTTGTCACCTGGACTGGACTGGACTTCCATAGCTAGTGGCACATGTGGCTGTAGGTTGTGTTCTGGAGACCATCTCCAGTGACCACCATGATGAACATTTGCTTTCTCAAAGTCTGAGGAAGTTGAATCAGATCCTTTCCACCAGGTGTTCAGGCCCAAAGAGGTCCGGCCAGGCCTCTGGCCGTAGTTTATTCGTCTCTCTAAGCTGGCTCTGGACTCATGGATTTCAGAGGCTTGGCTGAGGCACTCCGAAGACCTAGCCCGGAGCATCATGCTCTTGTTGAAGAGCTTGTCCCTAGGACTAGGTGGTTTTTTATATGATGATAGAAGAGATGAACTAGAGGCAGGAAGTGGAGAACTTTCTGGGGGTTCCTCAGCCTCTTCCACAGACTCTTTAGTGTCACAAAGTAAGGGACTTTTGCTTTTCTGGAGCTGGGCCTTCCTCCTCTGAATTTCATTACGCAGATTGGTAGCAAAACGCTCACTCTTCCTTCGGTTTTGGATTGAGCGGCCCCGCCGGCCAGCCGCCCTACCACATTCCTTGGGCTCACTGTCCTCATCTTCAGTTGCTTTTGTGCCACTGGCCACTTTAGTGGATGAAGAACAGTCCATGGTTTGTTGGGCAAGAGAGCCAGAGAGAGAGGGATGCTGACTGGTCAAATCATTGCCTGCTCTGTTTGCTCTGATTAGGTCCAGGCAACCTCTTTCTGGAGAGTGTCCATCAGCCCCTTCATGTAGAGAACTACTTGGACTCTGGTGTCCTGAACCCACAAGCCTATCATCCACTGACTGAATCTTTCTCTCTTTGTTGGGCTGCTCCTGAGTTCCTCCTGCAGGGCCACATGGACTTTTCCCACCTGTGTGGCTGCTCTGCTGAGGGGATAGAGTCCACTCGTGTCCATTCTGCCCAGCTGGGAGCTCCATCTTTTTGCTACCCATGGTATCAAAGTGCACACGCTGCAGGTGAGATGCCATTAGCTGTTCAGGGGCACTGTGGCGATGCCCTTTGGGTCCTGTGAGGTGTAGATGGCTGCTGAAGGGAGAAACCTTAGCTGGCTCGACAGAGGCCTTGTTGAGTGGGCCGGAATCTATGCTGGAAGTTTTGTCACATGTTTGTGGAAGTCCAACAGCTTTGGTGGAGGCCTCCATCATGAGATGCTCAGAGCCCTGCTGGCTGTATTCAAGAGGTTGGCTGAGCTCACAGTTCTGATGGTCCTCATTTGTTACTTGGTCTGGCCTGTTGAGGGAGCAGAACCTATTGGGAATCCGTGGGGACAACCCTGTTTCTAAGCTCCGTTTCTCTTTCTGCTGCAAGCAGTCCACAGGCTCAGAAGCCCTGCGTTGTTCACCATTGAAGAGTTGAGCTCTGGAGGCTTGAAGACTGTCCCGCCTCACTGGAGGTTGTGGTGGACCTCTGGTAGCCTTGATAGGTCCTGAGAGGTGACCCTCTTGTGAACAGGATGGCATTTGGGAGCTGGGGGTCAGGTGGGCCCCAATGGTATGCCGGCTACCTCCTGAAGTCTCAGCCACATTTAGTTGGCCACTGGGGGCTTTGCTTAGCCCTGGGCCTTGCATGGTGCTGTATGCAGAAGCTGATTCCTCTGGCCTAAGGGAAAGGGTACAGTCAGAGGCGTTTGAGCTGGCAGAGAAGGAACTGTAGGCTGAGTCACGCTGGTTAGGGTACATGTTCTGGTCAATGGGCAAGTGGCCCTCAAAGGTGGCTTGGCCTGGTTGTTCCAGGCTTTCCATGCTGCCAATGGAGCTGCTTTTCTCAGTGCTACAGTGCCGGGAAAGTGAACACCACTGCACACACACGTCACTACAAGACACGGGGCAACAGGGCACACTGGTTAGTTAGGCAAGTTACCAGATTCCCCTTCCCACCTTGGCCAGTCCTGCCATGGCAAAAGGCAGGAAAACCCAGCAGCTGATAGTTAAGTCCCAACAAGAAGGAAGGAAGGCAGGCAGGCAGGCAGGCAGGCAGGCAGGCAGGCAGGCAGGAAGGAAGGAAGGAAGGAAGTTGAGGGGGAAGGAAAGGAGCAAGACAGGGAAAGCCAGTGACAAGGTAAAATGGGAGATAAGGTGGCGTAAGGCGGGTGGGGGAGTGGCATGCAGGCAGTGTTGCGGCCGCCTTAGTGCACATATTACCAAGTGCACAGACCCAAGTTCGAGCCCCTGCTCCCCACCAACAAGGGGTCACTTCATGAGTGAGAGGCAAGTCTAAGGTGTCTGCCTTTCTCTCCTCTCTGTCTCCCCATCATCTCTCAATTTCTCTCTGTCCTATCTAAATAAAAATTAGAAAGAAAAAAATGGCCACCAGGAGTAGTGGATTTGTAGTGTCCATACAGAGCCCCAGTGACAATACTGATAGGAGAAAAAAGACATACAGAAGAAGTATAGGGCAAAGTCCCAAAGATTGAAAGTGTGAGGGCTATATGGAGGGAGTTCCGCTCGGTTTTCTTTCTGTCATTGAATCTCAAATTGTTTCCAGTCTGTCTTCTGTCCCTTAGAAAACAGCCTGTGAGACTGCTGGGAGAGGGAATCATAGACTGTTAGTATTATAGAAGGACTCTAAAAGTATGAATTGATTTTAGCTATCTCATTCTGTAACTCAGTGGTTTTCAAACTTGTGTGTACATCAGAACCATACTGTGGCTTTCTAACAGTACAGGTTACTGGATCTAGTCCCTCAAGATTTAGATGTGGGTGAATCCTGAGCATTGTTTACTTTTAATAAGTTTCCAAATAGTGCACAGAGGCAATCATAAAAAAAATTAAGTCCCATAAAAGGAAGTGATTTTGCAAAGGTGATTTACTCAAGATAACACAGCTATAACTTGGGGCACAGACAGGTCTAGAGTTTAGAGGTCCCTTGTTCTTTTATTATACTACCTGAGGTGGCTTATTTGTGATATTTATACTACATTGCAAGCTAGGTACATTTTGTTTCAACACACTTTTTTTTTCTCTACTGACTAGTTTCACTTTTATTTTGAAATTTCTTAACAGATTTAAGATTGTATTACAATAGTATTAGATGTTAGGAATATAGTTTCACATCTATTGTATGCATGTATGTGTGTATGCATTTAGAAATCGCAGTATCCCCCCCAAAAAAGTCTTTGTACCATGATCTCCATGATTTTTTTTTTTGCCTCCAGGGTTATTTCTGGGTCTCAGTGCCTGCACCAGGAATCCACTGCTCCTGGAGGCCATTTTCCCTTTTGTTAACCTGGTTGTTCTATCATTGTTGTGGTTATCATTATCGTTGTTATTGATGTCATTGTTGTTGAATAGGACAGAGAGAAATGGAGAGAGGAGGGGAAGAGAGAGGGAGAGAGAGATAGACACCTGCAGACCTGCTTCACTACCTGTGAAGCAACTGCCCTGCAGGTGGGGAACCAGGGACTCGAACCGGGATCCTTACACTTTGCGCCATGTGCGATTAACCCACTGTGCTACCACCTGACCCCCTCCATGATATTTTTTACAATAGTATTAACCATTTCTGCGGAATTTGCTATGTACCAAATACCTTAAAGTAGCTTATTTCAAATTGAAGAAAGGTTATTGTCTCCACTTAAGAAATGGGAAAACTGAATCTTAGATAAACTGATAAGCTCACAGAGTCCTAAAAGGAGTAGAGATCATCATTGATAATTATTAAATCACTAATAAAATTACTAAAAAAATTAAGTTTCCAATAGAGGGGATGGGACATGGAACTCTGGTTGTGTATAGAACTATATCCTTGTAATCTTACAATCTTATGCATTGTTACTACATCACTAATCAAAATAAAATTAAAAAAAAGAATCTGAACTTAGGGGAATGGCTGGTGGCTCAACTGGTGGAGTTAACATGTTGCCACACAGAAGGACCTGGGTTCAAGTCTCCAATCCCCACCTGTAGGTGGGGCAGTGCTACAGGTGTTTCTCCTTTCCTACTTCTGTCTCCTCCCTCTCTGTTTTGCTATCTCCCACCTTCTGTCAGAAAGAAAGAGGAAAAAAATAGCCAACAGAAGTGGTGGAGCTGTGTAGTCTCTCCACGTCTCAACCACCATTCTGGTGGCAAAAAAATAAAAATAAAAATAAATAAAAAATAACTTAAACTGAAGTCTCCATGAGGACAGCAGTGTCTTAGCTCTCCTACTATACCATCTGCTAAAACGGAATAACAATGTTTACATCAGAGGGTTACTTTACAGGGAAAAATCAGATAATCCATGTCAAACTCTTACGATAGCCTACATACCTAGCAAAGGTTCAGTTAAGTAAAGGTGATCATTGCTATTATGAATTAGTGTTTTCATTATGATTGTTATCACCATTCTTTGTACTGTTAGTTGTGACACCAAGGAAAGGTCTTAGATTAGACACAACCTTGACTTCTATGCCTCTCCCCTCTCTTACACACACACACACACACACACACACACCAGCTACACTTAGCCAACTCATGCCAGTAACTCCATGTGACTAGACCCCAAAAAGTGCAGGGTCATTTCAAAAAGGCCAGAGTTCCGTAAAAGAGAACTGAGCAATGATAGGAGTTCACAAGGCTCTCAGGTCAGCCTCCCCAATTTCTTGCTTCCTATCTGATCCCTGAGCTAAGGTCCCTCTATTCGTTTGATTTCTGGACTGGGAATCCATCAGTTCCTTGTTGGCAAGGGTACCTGTTACCCACTCCACCACCCTTCCTGCTAAAAACAACCACACCCCTACCCACTCAAACAGAAGCCAAGCTCAGAATGTATTTATGTGATACACTTGATTAGAATGAAACTGCCTCTGACTTGAGTTCCTGACTTCTAGTGCCAAATAAAGGCAGAAAGCAGGGGAAAACTGAATCTTGGTTTCCTTCAGCCTCATTAACAGGTATTGCTTCTCAGGGGACTGTTGTATGGAAGGTAAAAGACAACTAAAGATAGCTAAGGTCTTCGTTAGCTCTGGTCTGGCTAAAAAAAACAGTGTCCTACCTCTTCTAGGCAGCTTCTTCAGCAACAGACAACACCAAGCTCCCCTCAACTGAGTGACCCTTGTTGCAAGTAGAAATTATCACCCAGGGAGGTCCCCAATCTGAAGGTTTTCAATGAAAGCCTTTGGAGTTTTGGTTATAGGGACTTACTAGCATGACTTGGTTCAATTTGACTCTGTGTGTGCAAACCAGTACTTCAAAGCCAAGGTTGGTCTGGAGAGATAGCATAATGGTTATACAGACAACTTTCATACCCAAGGCTTTGAGGTCCCAAGTTCAATTCCTAGTGCCACCACAAGACAGAGTGGAGCAGTACTCTCTCTCTCTCTCTCTTTCTCTTCCTCCCTCTCTCCCTCCCTCCCTCTGGCTCTCCTGCTCTTCCTCTCTTCCTATCTCCCTGTCCCTCACTAAAATTGCCTGACCCTTAATCCTTTTCTTGTTCTCCTTGGTATAGCATTGTTTGGGGGATGAAGAAAGCATGGGAGGTCAGGGACTACTATAATAACATTACTAGTGGTAGAAAAGAATGTTGATGACAATATTCACAATGAAACAACATTCAAAAGCAGCAACAAGCAGGAACTGAACCTTTGCTAGGTGATTTGAACTCTGTAGCACAGCTGATGGACATGATAAGAGATCACTCATGGGTGTTTATAGATAGAGGAGAAAATCAGAATGGAGCCTTGTGGTCCTCCTATATTAATAGATTATGTGCAAGGAGAGAATCAGGAAACAAAGACCTATAAGAATCAGACAGCAAAAGAAGATAAAAAACAGGGGAGTGTGGTGTCTTACAAGCTTAGTGAAGTCAGTAACTCAAGGAAACATTTTCTAGAAGGAAAGAGACTCATCCAAAGTCAGTGGGCTAGCCACACATTAGGACTACAACCTAGGTATCCTAGACACCCACCCATTTTTCCACTATACCACTCTGGACTTTAGGACATCCAACAGGAACTAGAGCAGAGGAGGAGGAGTAGCCAGGGTGCCTGCCCTCCAGCTCATCTTGAAGGGAAGGCTCTCAACTCACCTTGTGTTGCAGCCCGAATGCCAGGACAAGCTGAAGGCTTCAGAAGGGAAATGCATGGTGGTAGCCGCTTCAGGGCATCCCTCCAGCAGTTTGGCCACATGCCATGAGTGTGGCCTACTGACAGGGGCGTTTCTCCTACAGCAAGACAGGGACAGGAAGTCAGCTTCGGGAACCAGAGCTGAAATCACTTCCCAAGGCAGCTTCCGCCCGCACCCTTTCTCTTTCCCTTAAGTGAAGTACTCCATCTCATCTTGCAAGGAACCAGTATGCAAAGCCCAGTGGCACCTCCTAAGCTCTCTGTCCTGAAACCCCCTTCACCCCAAGGGCTATCTCTGGATGCATGGAACTCTCTTCGCCTCATAGGGCTGTTTCATCTGTGGGCATGAACAACCTGTGCCAGATGCAGAGTAACTGCTCAATGCATATTTGTGTAACAAATAAGTATGGCTGCCCAATGAACAAGCTACCCTAAGGTTGCTTGGAGAAAAATCTCAGCCTGCAAGAATGGGCAAGCTATGAAGTTCAAGCAGAGGTTGGGTAGGTGCTCAGTAGTGGAGGACAGAACTCACAAGCACTAGACACAGGGTTAGGTATTGGGCGCTGCACTTACCAGAGCTGTGCAGTATTCTGGTCTTTCTCTCTCACCAAAATGAGTAAACATGTTTTTTTCTTGTAAGTCAACATTTTAAAAGATGTGTACCAAGCTAGGAAAGGTCAACATTGGGCTGTAAATCTTCCAATGCCAGCATATTCATTGGATCAGCATTTGCTGTAGGTTTACTGTGTGCGGTCTGTGCGTGGCTTTGGGGGGGGACAGAAGTTTGAGTCCAAGAGCTTAGAGGTTTGCGAGAGAGATAAAATGAATTCAGATGCAGCAAGGTAGAGGCACTGAAACAATAAGGGACAAATTAAGCACAGAGACACGAGTTTGTAGGCAAAGTGGTGACAAGGGGACTGAAGGGAAAAACAAGACAAAACTGGTAAACGAAGCAGTGCTCGACTAGCAGAAGAGACTAGCTGGTCTGATGGACAGGGGTGAATAAAGGGTAGCAGGTCTCAGACTGAGCTCCTAGACACAACCTCAGTATCTGGCGAGTGCTGGAAAATGCAGTCATGATTTCTGCATTGACTGGCATGACCGGACCTATTCCTGTCCTCTGGTTTACTACACAGGATCAGATGCCATCCTTGCATATGAGGAATAATACCGTGTGTGGAGGGTGGGGGGGAGGTGAGAGGAGGTCCATCTGGGGCATGGGTACTTCAGAAGGATGAGAAGCCTGATGAGGAAGGGGGGAGTACAGGGAAGAAATTAAGAAAAGACAACATGCAAACAAACAAACTAAGTAGGCAGCTTTTCTCTAAGGCTTTGTGAGACTATGGTAGTTATGGTTGGGAGGGTGGGGGTCATAGAACTCTGGGGGGTGGATGCGGTGTGAAACTATACCCCTTGTAATCTTATAATCTCATAAGCCACTATTATGTCATTAATAAAGAAATACAAATGAAGGGGGAAAAAGAGGAGAACAAAGAGGGATAATACCAAGGTAGAGGAGAGGGGAGGGGAGGAGAGGGGAGGGGAGGGGAGGAGAAGGGAGAGGAGAGGAGAAAAGGAGAGAGGAAGGGAGAGGAGAAGGAATGTAAGGGGATTTAGACAGATGATGGGAGGGCCAGATAGATGATAAAGAAAGGAAGAAAATATCATATAGAGCAAAACAGGTAGCAGATGGAGAACTCTGAGAAAGATTATAGAGGGAAATAAATACACAATGCATGCACACAGGGTGCAAGAGAGAGGGGAAGGGAGGGAGGGAGAGAGAAAGAGAGAGAGAGAGAGAGAGAGAGAGAGAGAGAGAGAGAGAGGGAGGAGTTATTGAGTAAGAGAAATAGACGATAAATAAGTAGATGACAGATAACTAGACGATAGCTTATTTGCCCATTTATTCAGCCATACACTGGCAGGCTCCACATTAGACATTTAGGGTGCTGAGTGGACTCAGTAAGGGACTCTGTTTTCAATAAGTGTGTTACAGAATTGGAGAAATTCACTCTTGCTCTCCCAGGAGTAGTTGACAAATTCAAGCTGGATTCCATTCTAGCTGGCAATGTCCCCCTCGTCCACAGACTATCTCAGACAGTGGAAGGCTCTAGAGGCCTAGGGACTATAAAGGGAATCCTAAGAATGGCCTTGCTAGGGGAAACACAGGTTTGAGTGGTAACAGGCCAGACACAGACAAGGCAGTGTAAGAGGAAGCTGCTTGTCAAAGGTCAGGAACCAGAGCCACAGGTCAGCAGCAGTGACTAAGATCTAAGAAAGCCAAGCCAGGTCCCCTACTTTTAGCCACATTGTTCTACCCTGCATCTTGGAGTACCCAGAAGGGAAGCTGTAGTAACAAGAAGGTCTAAGTCGGGGGGGGGGGAGCAGGGGCTGGTAGGTTGCTGCCTCCAAATTCTTTTTATTTTATTTATTTATTTTCCCTTTTGTTGCCCTTGTTTTACTGTTTTAGTTATTATTGTTGTTGTTATTGTTGTCATCATAGATAGGGCAGAGATAAATGGAGAGAGGAGGGGAAGACAGAAAGGGGGAGAGAAAGAAAGACACCTGCAGACCTGCTTCACCGCCTGTGAAACGACTCCCCTATAGGTGGGGAGCCGGGGGCTCAAACCTGGATCCTTCCCCCAGTCCTTGCGCTTGGCGCCACGTGCGCTTAACCCGCTGCGCTACTGCCCAACTCCCCAGATTCTTAATACAATGTCATAATGCTAGAAATTTCTCCAGTTACTGTCAACCAATAGTCATCTTTCAAGAACTAATTATGAGAGTTCGGGTCCTGGAACAGGATGGCAGAGGACCTAGTGGGGGTTGTATTGTTGTTTGGAAAAATGAGAAATGTTATGCATGTACAAATTATTGTATTTACTGTAGACTATAAAACATTAACGCCCCAATAAACATTTTTTTTTAAAAAAAGAACTAATTATAGGTCTAGTAAGGTAGCAAATGCTTTGTCCTGGGTATGGATTAGGTTGGAGTTCAATCCCTAAGGCACTAGAGGAAGTTTCAATGCTTCGGTATCTTCCTCTGTCTCCCCTGTTTATCTGAATGGTAAAGTCAGCTCCAGAGAAGTTAAATGCACAAATGCACAAGGCCCCAACCGACAACAACATCAAAAGTGGGGTGGTGGCATACATAGTTGCGTGCACACATAACTGTGTAGAAGGATCTGGATTTCAACCCTGGCTCTCCACTTGTATGTGGGATACTTCACCAACAGTGAAGCAGGTCTTCAGGTGTTCTCTCTCTCTCTCTTTCTCTCTCCTCTCAACTTCTGTCTTATCATATAGAAAATGAAGAAGAATTTTTAGTTCTTCACTAAATACCCATTTTCTTCACCTGCTGTGCATCAAATACATCAGACTTCAAAGCCCTCTATAAGCTATTTTTGCCTATTCAGCCCACTCCCTCATGGATCCACTCCAATCACATCCTGTGACCACCTTTGTGCCTTCACCAATAGAGTCTAGCACCAGCTCTGGAGTTGAACTGCCTTGTTTTGAAACCCAGTTCCACCATCACTCATCACCTCTGCTGCATTAGACAGGTGACCCTACTTCTTTTTTAAAATTTATTTATTCCCTCTTGTTGCCCTCGTTGTTTTATTGTTGTTGTTATTGATATCATAATTGTTGGATAGGACAGAGAGAAATGGAAAGAGGAGGGGAAGACAGAGAAGAAGAGAAAAAGATAGACACCTGCAGCGCTGCTTCACTGCTTGTGAAGCGACTCGCCTGCAGGTGGGGAGCTGGGAGCTCAAACAGGTATCCTTCTGCCAGTCCTTGTGCTTTGCGCCACCTGCGCTTAACCCACTGCACTACCACCCAAACTCCCAGGTTCTTAAGAGTTCTGGTTGCATGACAATAAAATTGCACAACAATAAAACAAATAGTACTTAGTTAATGAGGCTGTAAAGATCAAATGAGACAATGCATAGAAAGGGCTTAGAACAGGTTTTAGTTAACTCTTTACCTGGAATGCCCTGACGGTTTTGCCAATTACAATCCTACCTGTTCCTCAAAGTGTTGCCCAAGTTCCACCTCCTTCAAGGAGTATGTCCTTAGTTGTCTAGAACTTATAATACAGCCCATACTGACATGATGTTTTTATATTGCTCATCACTGTGTATGTTAGTCACAGTTTATCAGTGAGACCAAACCGGGAAGCAGTGAGCCAAAAACCAATAGAGGCAAATCTAGGTTCATCCCTTAACTACCACTTTAGAGGTGTGGTCCTATGCAGCCTATTTAATCCATAGAAGCTTTGGGTTTCTTAACAGAAAAGGGAAACAATAAGCCTGATTTGGCTAGGCTATCACAGGGATTAGAGATAATACTCTCAAAGCAGCTGGGACACACACTCATGCATAGCAAGTGGTCAAAAATAGTTGATATGGGCAGGGATGGAAAGCATAATGGTTATGCAAAGAGGCTCTCATGCCTCAAGCTCCAAAGTCCCAGATTCAATCCCCTGCACCACCATAAGCCAGAGCTGCTGAGCAGTGCTCTGGAAAACAAAATTTAAAAAGAAAGAAACAGAGAGAGAGAGAAAGAAAAGAAATAGTAGATACTATAATAAGGGTTCTCAACTCAGACTTGTTACTCCAGACATATACACATGCAGATTCACACATACTCACACCTGAATCATCCACTATGAAGATTCAGCTAGTCCACAAACATGCCGCACACTGAGACACAGATACCAAAGAACCCTCCTTAAGATTTCAAGACTATGCCACAATTTCCCTGCAAAGACAGAAGCAAGACAATGGGGGTTTAGGGGTGACTGGAAGAAAACCACACAGAGGGAACTGAAGCCTGAGACATGAGAGGTTATTAGTCCAGAATTCACCTACACTAGGTTATCATCCCCACTTACATTCACATCCTAGCAGTGGGAGCTGAGCAGTTAAGCGCACATATTATCATATTCGGGGACCTGGGTTCAAGTCCCAGGTATCCATCTGTAGAGAAGCTTCACAAGTGGTGAAGCAATGCTGCAGGTGTCTCTTTCCCTATAACTCTATCTCCCTTTCCCCTCTTGATTTCTCTTTTCCTTATCAAATAGAATAAAGAAATAAAAAAGTAAAACTTTGCTGTGTGACTGTAGGCAAATCACTTCTTTGAATTGTAGACGCTTGTACCTGTCAAATGGTGAAGATACACATTCATTGCTTTGAGTTCTGTTCTGGATTTAATGCAGTTGCATGTGTGAAATCATACAACCGAATATCTGTTATGCTATAAATACTGAAAGAATAACAAGGTCAACAAAGAATAACAGAGGTGGGGGCTGGGTGCTAGCACACCGGGTTAAGTGCACATAGTACAAAGTGCAAGGACCTGCACAAATATTCCAGCTCCAGCCCCCAGCTCCCCACCTGCAGGGAGGTCGCTTCACAAGCAGTGAAGCAGGTCTGCAGGTGTCTATCTTTCCTTCTTCCTCTCTATCTTCCCCTCCCCTCTCAATTTCTCTCTGTCCTATAAAAAATTGTAAAAAAAAAAAAAAAGATGGCCACAGGAGCAGTGGATTCACATTGCAGGCACTAAGCCCCAGAGATAACTCTAGAGGCAAAAAGAAAGAAAGAAAAAAAACTAACAGGCGTAGGTTCGGGGATAGTTAGGATGTCTCAGGCAGAAAGGGTTTATATATATTAAATGATTTCACCTTGGCTCCAAACTTCAAATGGCAAAAACTATTATTTGTCTCTTTACAGATGTGAAGCTAGAGACACAGAGAGCCAAACTGCTTCACCAAGAACACATGGTTAATAACCAGAATTTGGGAATGAGATTCAGATCCAACAGTCCTTTCTACAGTACCACATCACCCCATCTCCACTAAAGGGGTCTGTCTCCAAAAGCATGCATACCTTCCCCTCAGATGCAGCCAGTAAAAGGAAAATCTTGTTAGTCCAAGAGTTTAAACCATTCCCTCATGTGGGCAGTAGGGAAGTGGTGGGAGAAGAAAGAAGCAGAGAGGCGAAGAAATGCCAGTTATGCAAAAACAGGTCGAACTATGGAAGCAATCACTCTGTGCCTCCCTTCCTCCTAAGGCTTACTCTGTTACTCCCCCTGAGCATACACATTGTCATTAATTAACCACCTACCCCCATTCCACAATTACGTTTTCTTTTCTTCTGCCACTGGTGTTATCACTGGGGCTCAGTACGGACATGACTCCACTTTTCCCAGCAGTCGTTTTTCTCACAGATGGCAAGAGACAGACAGAGATAGAGAAAGAGAAGAGATACCTGCTGCACTGCGCCACCACTTGTGAAGCTTCCCACCTGCAGGTGGGGACCAGGGACTTGAACCTGTAATGTATATGCTTTACCATTCTGTCCTCTCCATGTCTCCGTCATTAGGAAACAATTAGAAAGAGATACTGAAGAAAGAAAACAGCAGAACAGCAGGGTGGGGGGGAGGTAGTGGCCATGGCAGCCATGATGACCCGTAGTACCTACCATGGAAGTTGCACAGGGTGGGGAGATGGCTGGAGAGAGCTGGGTATCCAACCAGCTCTGATGTTCACTGACACTCTCTCCAGCTAGCCCCAGGGCTTCTTTCTGAGGGCTGAATCCTCCCTTAACAGGAAGTCTCCTGTTAAGAATTCCTGGGATGCGGGGCCATGGCCCCAAAGCCCAAGCACCACGGAGTGATCCAAAGGGTTTACACACAGTCTCATCCAAGTCTCAAGGACAGAAAGGAGTAGCAGTAAAGGTAAGAGATGGTCCTGTGCCTGGCTGGGCTTAGCTGTCTTCAAAGCCTTAAGGAATGGCAGTCTGTGTCAAGAGCTGGATAGAATGAAGACACTACTCCAGAAACCAGCCAACACCCTGCTGGATAAGGGGAGGATAGAAGGCTGTCCCAGCAGCATAAACAGTCCCCCTGTTCCCTGGGCCAACCTCCACTGAATCCTGACCCACCCCTTTCCACAGCTCAGAGGCCAATAAGGAAGCTGGGCCCCAGCCACTGCTAGAACTCAGGAAAGGAGTAAGGAAATGATGTTTGGGAAAGATAAAGCGGGTGTCTAAAAAGAATTTTTAAAAATACACGTAAGTGAGAGAGAAAATACCCCAGACACATACACTTAAAAGAATTCCTATGCTTCCTGAACTGAGGTGACCCCACCCAGCCATCTCCACAGGTCTTCTAGGTCCCAGAAAAGGAAAGCCAAGACCAGCTAGGCCTAGCAGCTCTCAGAAGCACAAGTAGTACACAGCTGGTATTCTATGGCGTGGGGTAAGTGATCTAGAGATTTTCCAAGGTAAAGGTCCTGCTGAGGAACAATCAACTTTCTAGAGACACCTTAACAGACCCAAAGAAAATGCTTCCATTTACACAAGAGACTCAGATTCCACAACAGTGGGGCTTGAGGTCAGTATCCCTGAACCTGCAGTGAACTCTCTCTCTAATCCTGGGCAACTTAGTCCATCTTTCTTGCCTTTTATTCCCTCTGCAAAATATTGGGGGCTGCACTTTATATCTTTATGATCTTTCAGCCACTATGTTGCAGACGCTATCATGATTCCATCCTGACTTCCCTGGGCAGACAACCTCATCAATGTACCCTAGAACCTCACACCTACAGAGCCATACTCTACTAGAGAAAGAAACAGGCTGGAGGTATGGATTGACCTGCCAATGCCCACATCCAGTAAAGAAGCAATCACAGAATCCAGAACTCCCACCTTTTTCACTCCCAAAATAATTCTGAGCCATACTCCCAGTGTGTGTGTGTGTGGGGGGGGGGGTGGTGATAAAAGAATATGACCAGAGGGTTCTGAACTCCAACTCCACCAGGACTCAGAGAGAGAGGAGGAAAAAGGGAGGGACATTTGGAAAAGTAATAGTATATGTGTAACCTGGAAAGGAAGAGAAGATATGACCTTAAAGAAAGGGCACATATATAGAGACAGAGGCAGATAGTTGTAGAAATAATATTTAACCCATATTTGCAACCTTGGGAGGACTGCTGCAGCTTACAATGAAGGGATTAGGGATCCAGAACTACGGTAGTGGGAACAGTTTGGAGTTGTACTCCTGTTATCTTATAATTTTGTAAATATTAAGTTACACACACACACACACACACACACACACACACACACACACACACTGGGAGCTGGCTGGTGGCATATCCAGTAGTGTACACACACATAGTGCTGTAGTATACAAGGACATGGCTTGAAGCCTCTGGTCCCTGCCAGGAAAGCTTCACAAGTGATGAAGCAGTGCCGCTGTCCTCTCCCTCTCCCTCTCCCTCCCTCTCATTGCCTTCAGGCTTATCACTGGGGCTTGGTGCCAGCATTATGTATCCACTGCAACTGGCAGCCATTTTTTTCTTCCATTGTATTGGACAGAAAGGAATTGAGAGAGGAGGGGGAGATAAGAGAGGGAGAGAGGCACCCACAGATCTGCTTCAACACTTGTGAAACATCCTCCCTGCAGGTGGGGAACCAGGGGCTCGAACCCAGATCCTTGCATGGGTCCTTGAACTTAGTACTATGTGCACTTAACTGGGTGTTCCACTGCCCAACCTCATCCCTATCTCTATTTCCATCTCCTCTCTAAATTTCTGTCTCTA
This sequence comes from Erinaceus europaeus, assembly GCF_950295315.1. Lineage (NCBI taxonomy): Eukaryota > Metazoa > Chordata > Mammalia > Eulipotyphla > Erinaceidae > Erinaceus > Erinaceus europaeus. Next base: position 87,756,613 of record NC_080185.1, on the reverse strand, counting down.
CCAAAAAGTAAATAACATAAAACATTAAGAAGAGAAATATTTTCCAATTAAAAAAATAAAATGTTGACATTAATTATCACAAATGACTCTTCCAGCTATAGCAGAAGAGGGTTTAATGGTCCCAGGCCCTAGCATGGGGCTCCCAATGGTGTCTTCATGGTCAGAGCAATGGCCAAACCTCAAAACATCTCCATATGAGTTTCTTGTAGATTCTAAACCAGAGCCCTAGCACCAGAATTTAATTTTTCTAGAGGGATCTGGAGTTGGGGGTTTTGTTTCAGAAGAATTCTGACACTACTCCCACATCTATGGACATCTAATTTTTGATAAGGGGGCCCAAACTATTAAATGGAGAAAGGAAGGTCTCTTCAATAAATGGTGCTGGAAAAATTGGGTTGAAGCCTGTAGAAGAAGGAAACTGAACTACTTTATCTTACCAGAAACAAAAGTTAACTCCAGATGGATCAAAGACCTGGATGTTAAACCAGAAACTATCAAATACTTAGAGGAAAATACAAGTGGGACTCTTTCTTATCTAAATCTCAAGGGCATCTTTGATGATACAGACCCAACTGCAAGGAAGACAAAAACAAAAATAAACCAATGGGACTATATCAAATTGAAAAGTTTCTGCACAGCAAAAGAAACCATCAAAACCATCACCCAAACACAGAGACTCCACACAGAATGGGAAAAGTTCTTTACATGCAATACATCAAATAAGAGACTAATTACCAAAATATATAAAGAGTTCACCAAACTCAGCAGCAAGAAAGCAAATGGCTCAATTCAAAAGTGGGAAGAGTATAAGAACAGAATATTCACTCAAAAACAGATACAAAAGGCCAACAAACATGAAAAATTGCTCAGATTGTCAGATAAATACAAACAAAGACAACAATGAGATACCAACTCACCCCTGTAAGAATGTTATAGGGGGCCTGGTGGTAGCGCAGCAGGTTAAGCACACATGGCAGTGAAGTACAAGGACTGGCACAGGGATCCTACTTCGAGCCCCTGGCTCCCCACCTGCAGGGGAGTCACTTCACAAGCGGTAAAGCAAGTCTGCAGGTGTCTATCTTTCTCTCCCCCTCTTCCTTCCCCTCCTCTCTCGATTTCTCTCTGTCCTATCCAACAACAATGGCAGCAATAAAAATAATGCTAAACAAAAAGGGCAACAAACGCCTCCAAAAATAGCGTCCAGGAGCAGTGGATAAGCAGTGCAAGCACGGAGCCCCAGCGATAATCCTGGAGGCAAAACCAAAACAAGACAAACAGAAAGTCATACATCAGAAATGACAGCAACAAATGCTGGAGAGGTTGTGGGGACAAAGAACTCTCCTGTACTGCTAGGGGGAGTGCAAATTTGGTCCAATTTCGGTGGAGAACATTCTGAAGAGCCCTAACAAGGTTAGAAATGGACCTTCCTTATGACTCAGTAATTCTTTTCTGAGAAATATATCCTAAGGCGTCAATCATACCCACCCAAAATAATAAGTGTATAACTATGTTTATAGAAGCACAATTCATAATAGCCAAAACCTTGTAAAAAATCCAGGTGTCCAACAACAGATAAGTGGCTGAGAAAGTTATGATACACACACACACACAAACACACACACACACACACACACACACACACACACACACACACACACACACACACACAATGGACTAGTACTCAGCTATGAAGAATAATGAATCCATCTTCTTGGACCCATCTTGGATGGAGCTTGAAGGAATTATGTTAGTTGAGATAAGTTAGAAAGAGAAAAATGAGTATAGGATGATTCCACTCATAAACAGAAGCTGAGAAAGATGAACAGAAAGGGAAGCAGAAAGGAGTTTTGCCTGATTTTGAAGTATTGTGTGAAAGTAAAAAACTCTGGGGCAGGGTGGGAAGATTTTCAGTTCTATTGTACAGGGGTGGGGCTAGAGACACAGACCTTTGGTGACGGGAATTTTTTAAATATATACTCCTATTAACTAGTCTAACAAACCATTATTTAATCAATACGAGAGGGGAAATAAGATTGAATGCCTCGAGCTTTTAAAAGCAGAGATTTCAGTTCTGAGTATATATTCCCTCAATCTAAGCACTTAAGGTTTCAAATTAGTAAACTGATTGAATTCTAACACTGGGCTTAAATAGTTAATACATTTCTAAAAATAACTTTTTTGCAATACTAAATCACCTATAATCTTAGACCAGGGAGACTAGAAGCAACTGATTTCTCTCAGTATATAAGATACAGTTTTTTGGGGGGCAGAGACAAGATGGCGACTTGGAAACAACAGCTGGCATGAGCTCCAGAAAGAAGCAGCCTACAACTTGTGATTCTCTGGATAGGGTAGGATACTGGGTGAACAAGGAGGGTGAATAAAGGGTAGACAGGGTGAAACCAAAAGAGTCCTATTACCCACTCTTGGGCTGACAAAAAGAGGTTAAAAGGGCAAAGAAAGGACAATCTTTGGCTTGATTATTTCTGAACTCACCCACCCCCCACTCCCAGAACCAGCCCCCAAGGTCTGAACAGCCACTCCTAGCAGGCTTCCCACTGAGCTATTTTCTTTACCAAGATTCCTGGTTCACTAGGGTTGTCATTTAAAGCCTTTTCCTTTTTGTTTTCCTTCTCTCTTTTTTAGGTGGCTGAAGCTCTATTTGAGTGACAAAATACCTGACCAATCAGAGTCTCAGCCCTCCCTGGGAAAGACTACCCGGAGGTTTTTTTTTGTTTGTTTGTTTGTTTTTTTTGGATACTTCTTATAATTGGATGTCTTTGCCCAGGCTGCTTGCAGCCATTCTGAAGCAGTTCAAGCCACAGAGTGACTGTCAGGATTTTTTTTTTTAATATTTATTTATTTATTCCCTTTTGTTGCCCTTGTTGTTTTATTGTTGTAGTTCCTGATGTTGTCGTTGTTGGATAGGACAAAGAGAAATGGAGAGAGGAGGGGAAGAGGGGGAGAGAAAGATAGATATTTGCACACCTGCTTCATCGCCTGTGAAGCGACTCCCCTATAGGTGGGAAGCTGCAGGCTCAAACCAGGATCCTTATGCTTTGTGCCACCTGCACTTAACCTGCTGCACTACTGCCAGACTCCCCGTCAGGGTTTTTTACTCTATTTTATTTTATTATTACTATTATTATATATGTGTATCCCTTTTCTCTCCTCTTCAGGTTGACCAAAACTAGCTGTTGTTGTTTTTTCCACTGATAGGTGACTGAGTGCTCTATCCATTGTGAGAGGAATGTGTTTCTTTCTCTCCCTCTTCCTTCCACTCTCCTTTTTCTCTCTTCCTAGCTAATTAAAAAAAAACCCTCTTTCCTTTCACTGCTCTTTTTTTCCCTTCCTTCTTTTGCTTTCTGAATTCACTGATACTAATTTGTGAAATATTTTGGGGAAGAAATCTGACTTGGAGTGGAGAGAGGGGGGCACTTTTCTACTTCCCTTTCTCCTCTTGATATCACTAGAATTTATAGAGGACAGTAGATTTTCATAAATGTCTATTATTGCTCTTTCTTTTTTCCTTTCTCTTTTTTCTTTTGGTTTTGGTTGCTACTTTTTCTTGGACTGGAGGTGTTGTTTGGATAAGTGGTATTGGTTGAACTGCATCAATCTTTGCTTTAGTTGCTATTATAATTTCTGGGGTTAGTGACTGCATTTGTGAAAAGTCTTTAATATAGGGTGGCTTGTACTTAAAACACAACAACTGAATAATGACAGAACAGAAAAATAAAAACCACATCAATTAAAAAAATGATTATATCAAGAGCAAATAAAACTGCTGCCACAATGAATCAGAACAGGAGACCAGAAGAAACTACAAATCAGTTAGAAGTAACCATAGATTTAAAAAAATATGCAACCAATAATAAACCTAATAATCACAGGAATGAAGACAATTATGGAAGAAAGGGCTATCAGAATTAGAGAAACAACAGATGAGACCCTCAAGGAAAATACTAGCCACCTCAAGGTAATTTGAGAAATGAAAGCTGAAATAGCTGAGATAAAAGGTCAGTTAGCAAAGCAAGCTAGTATTGTAACTGAACTGAAAAAAGAAGCTGAGGTAAGGGAAAGCAGATTAACAGAAGCAGAAAACAGAATTAGCCAGTTAGAGGGTATGCTAGAGAAAACTAAGAAAGAGGTAAAAGATGTAAAAAAGAGATGAGAGACACAGAAAACAACAAGAGAGACATATGGGATGATCCAAAAAAAAAAAGTAACTTTCATATAATTGGCATACCAGAGGAAGAAAACTTCCCAGACCTAAACAACAGAAAGGACATTAAAATTCAAGAGGCCCAGAGATTCCCAAACAGAATCAACCCAGACCTGAAGACACCAAGACACATCATAGTTACAATGAAAGGAAGTAAGGATAAAGAAAGGATCCTAAAGACTGTAAGAGAAAAAAACAAAAAGTCACATATAGGGGAAAACCTGTAAGACTATCAGCAACTTCTCCCCTCAAACTCTAAAAGCCAGAAGAGACTGGCAAGATATCTATTGTACTCTCAATGAAAAGGTGTTTCAACCAAGGATAATATATCCTTCTAGACTTTCATTCATACTAGATGGAGGGATCAAAACCTTCTCAGACAGGCAACAGTTAAAGGAGGCAACCATCACCAAGCCTGCCCTGAAAAAGGTTCTAAAAGACCTCTTATTAACAAGAACATCACCATAATACTTGTCATAAATGAGAGCAAATAAAAAATTGTTGAATAATGACACTACAATTCATTAAATCCATAATATCAATAAATGTCAGTGGCTTAAACTCACATCTGTAAGCCAGTAAATATCATTCACCACATCAATAAAAGCAACACAAAACTACAGGATTATCTCACTATATGCAGAGAAAGCCTTTGAGAAAATCCTACACCAATTCATGCTCAAAAAACTGCAAAAAAGATGGGAATAGTTGTGAAATTCCTCAAGATAGTGGAGTCCCTATATAGCAAACCTACAGCCAACATCATACTCAATAGACAGATGCTGAAAGCATTCCCCCTCAGATCAAGGACTAAACAGGACTGTCCATTATTACCATTACTCTTTGACATAGTATAGGAATTTCTTGCCACAGCATTCAGAAAGAGAAAGAAATAAAAGGATTACAGAATGGAAGGGAAGAAGTCAAGCTCTCACTATTTGCAGATGATATGACAGTATACATAGAAAAACCTAAAGAGTCCAGCAGAAAACTATTGGAAGTTATTAGGCAATGTAGCAAGGTGTCAGGCTACAAAATCAATGTACAAAAATCAGTGGCATTTCTTTATGTAAACACTAAATACAAAGAAAAAGACATCCAGAAAGCAATCCCATTCACTGTTGCAGCAAAATCAATAAAATACCTAGGAATAAAGCTGACCAAAGAAGTGAAAGACTTGTATACTGAAAAGTAAGAGTCACTATTCAAGGAAATAGAAAATGATACCAAGAAGTAGAAAGACATCCCATGCTCATGGATTGGAAGAATTATATCATCAAAATGAATATTCTCCCCAGAGCAATATACAAATTTAATGTGATACCCATCAAAGTTCCACCAAGCTTCTGTAAGAAAATAGAACAAAAACTACAATCATTTACCTGGAACCAGAAAACACGTAGAATAACCAAAACAATCTTGAGGAAAAGAAACAGAAATGGAGGCATCACATTCCCAGATCTCAAACTAATTATAAGTCCATCATCATCAAAACAGTCTGGTAATGGAACACAAATAGGCAAAGAGACCAATGGAACAGAATTGAAAGCTCAGAAATAAACCTCCACACCTATGGACATCTAATCTTTGATAAGGGGGCCCAAAGTATTTAATGGAGAAAGAAAGCTCTCTTCAATAAATGGTGCTGGGAAAACTGGGTTGGAAAATGCCGAAGAATGAAACTGAACCACATTATCTCACCAGAAACAAAAATCAACTCCAAATGGATCAAAGACCTGGATGTTAGACCAGAAACTATCAAATACTAAGAGGAAAACATTGGTGGAACACTTTCCCACCTAAACCTCAAGGACAACTTTGATGATACAAACCCAATTGCAAGGATGACTAAAGCAGAAACAAATCAGTGGGACTACACAAATTGAAAAGATTCTGTATAGCCAAAGAAACTATCACAAAAAGAAAGAGACCTCTCACATATTTGGAAAAGATATTCACGTGCCATACATCAGACAAGAGACTAATCACCAAAATATACAAAGAGCTTAGCAAACGTAGTAGCAAAAAAGTTAATGACCCCATCCAAAAATGGGCAGATAATATTAACAGAACATTCACTACAGAAGATGCCCAAAAGGCTAAGAAAACATGAAAAATTGCTCCAGGTCATTGATTGTTAGAGAAATGCAAATAAAGACAACATTGAGATACCACCTCACCCCTGTGAGAATGGCATACATCAAAAAAGATAGCAGCAACAAATACTGGAGATGGTGTGGGGACAAAGAAACCCTTCTGCACTGCTGGTGGGAATGTAAATTGGTCCAACCTCTGTGGAGAGCAGTCTGGAAAACTCTCACAAGTTTAGACATGGACCTTCCATATGACCCAGTAATTCCTTTCCTGAGGATATACCCCAAGGACTCCATAACAAAAAGATATGTGTACACCTATGTTCATAGCAGCAGAATTTGTAATAGTTAAACCTGGAAGCAACCCAGGTGCCCAACAAAGGATGAGTGGTTGAGAAAGTTGTGGCATATGTACATAATGGAATACTACACATCTATTAAGAACAATGAACCCACCTTCTCTGACCCACCTTGGATGGAGCTAGAAGGGATTATGTTAAGTGAGGTAAATCAGAAAGATAAAGACAAGAATCGGATCATCCCACTCATAAACAGAAGTTGAGAAAGAAGAACAGAAAGGGAAACTCAAAGCAGGATTTGACTGAATTTGGAGTATGTTACCAAAGTAAAAATCCTGGGTTGAGGGTGAGGGTGGATGTTTGGCTTCGAGCTGGGGGATAAGATGGGACACAGTCTTTTGGTGGTGGGAATGGTGTTTATGTACACTCCTATTAATTTGTAGTCATATAAATCACTATTTAATTAATATGAGAGGGGAAAATTGAATGTCTCAAACTTTTTAATGCACAGACCACAAGCTGAGTCTTTGATATGTTGACTCTCTTAAAAGCTTAGACCTGGGAGATTAGAGGCAACCAGTGACACAGTTATATACAAATAATCTCAAAGGACATAAATTATGGTGATATTGTGATACACAAGAGGTGATACAGCAAATTCTAACAAAGGGATATTTAAAAGTTAACACAACTGCCAAATAATGAGAATATAGCAATAACTATTGCCTTCTTAAACCCTAAGACAGCAGTAAACTCATGCTTCCTCTATAGAGCCTATATTTCCCCCAGTCCTGGAACCTTTAGGGTGGAGCTCACTTTTTTCCTGCATGCTTCTCTCAATCTATACCAAATAATATTGCATCCGCCAATCCCAACCTAATCAACGCAATGAGTACCACCTCAGCATGCTCACTTCAGACTGTGTCCAGGGATGTCGGGCGTGGAATGTCAACCCTTCAGCCTCATTACTCAGGTAAGACCTTTCCTTTAATAGGATTCTCTAATTCCATTCCAAGTGGTTCACTTCCTAACAAAGTCCCAAAACCTAGATATAGACCAGGTCCCGTGAGATAGAGCATATGTTAACATGTATCCATAAATTAGGGGAAAATATATACCTGAAAGCAAAAGTACACAATAGTCTGCAGTGAGTGGATATAAAATTCATAATGAAATAGTGTCTACTTACACTTAGATACCCTTATCACCTACTTCCTATTAGACTTCCCTCCCTCACTCTAAAGCTACCCTTAACAAAGCAAGGACTGAAAAATCTGAATAAGGGCAAGAGACTGGCATACTTTAAAGATGATTCTTTAGTCACTATCAGGCCATGGCATCAGCTGGGACACTAGTCGTGGAGTCCTCAGATTCCCAAACAGACTTGATGGGCTTAGACTTTGAATAAATCCCTCTCTCCATTGTTATTGGTCATCTCTATCAGAAACAACAAAATAGAGCACTTTGTGGGCCCCCATAGGATTTTGCTCTAAACTAGGATTAACAATGGTAGAGAATGTTCCATCCTCTGAAGGGAGGATGGACAACATACTCTATGCTACACTTGAGAAAGATGGGTTCTGAAATTGGGGCAGCTCACAACTCATGACCACAGAATGTGAGCTCAGATCTACAGGGATGCAGAGGTCACATAGTCTCCTAAGCTGAATATGGGCCCCAGATTACATCAAATTGATGGGGTTTACAGTCAATAATATTTATACACCTTTCCCATATTAGGGAGCTACTCTCTTCCCTGATCCAGCTTTTGGTCCTTCTTCCAGCCATGACATCATCTTCTCAGACAATAACTTGGATCCACCTCCATATCAGATTTCAGGCTCAGGGGGAAAAATAGAAAAAAAAAAAAACTGGTATAGCCACAGGCCCATTGGAATATAACTAAAACATGTTTACTAGCTATCTACAAAACAGAGCCCCACACAGAATTCTTCATCTGCACTATTCCAGCCTTTATGATCATGATTAGTCAACAATTTGTTTGGCTTTATATTTTAACTCTCTTTTCAGCCACCAGGTTCCAGATGCTAGCATGAGGCCAACAAGACTTCCCTGGACAGACAGCCCCACCAATGTGTCTTGGAGCTCATTTCTCCAGAGCCCCACCCTACTAGGGAAACAGAGAGGCAGGCTGGGAGTATGGGTCAACCTGTCAATGCCCATGTTCAGTGGGGAAGCAATTAGAGAAGCCAGACCTTCCACCTTCTGCATCCCACACTGACCTTGGGTCCATACTCCCAGAAGGTTAAAGAATAGGAAAGCTATCAAGGGACAGCATGTGATACGGAGTTCAGTTGGTGGGAACTGTGTGGAGTTGTACCCCTCATTTCCTATGGTTTTGTCAGTGTTTCCTTTTTATAAATAAAATTTTTTAAAAATACAGTTTTTTGTATAGAACATTAAATGGAATAAATCATGGTAAGGTCTTATATCGTACAGTGAATACCACTATGGGGTTTTCAAAGTAAACCAAGTTCCCAAATAGCATAGTAATAATAACAACAACAACAATAATAATTATTATCTACTCCTTTCTTAAACTCTAAGACAGCAAGGAACCTTCCTCATTTTCACTAAAATCCATACTTCTCTCAGTTCTGGAACTTCTGAGGCTTTGCTCATTTTCTTTCATGAAACTTCTCTTGATCCATACTATTTGATACTGCATCTGCTTATTTCAACCAAATCAATGCAACCAGTGCCATCTTGACATGTTTCACTTCCACAATGAACTGTGTTCAAAGACGCCAGGCCTGGGATGTCAACCCCCAGCTCCAATACTCTTGTGAGACCTCTACAGGGTTTTGCCCTCACTGTAGAACAACAATGGTACAAACTGCCCTACTGTCTAAAGGGAGGCTGGGTCAACATATTCTGCCACCCAAGGAAGACTGGTCCTGAAGTGAGTGCAGCCTAGAATGCTTCTAGTTGTGACCATGGAGTTTGAGTTCAGACTGACAGGGATGCAGAGGTTGCACAGGCTCCTGTGCTAAATATGAATAGACATGGGCCCTAGGTCAGATTAATGGGGTTTACAAGTAATGGTATTTATATACTTGTCCCACATTTGGGAGCTACTTTCTGCACTGATCCAGTTCTAGTCCTATTCCTTATTCTGATACCATCTTCTCAGACAATACTTTTAGCCCACCTGCAGATTAGCTGTCACACTTAGGCAAAAATTAGTAAAGTCATAGGCTCCATGGAATATACTTATAATAGACTTCCTAGCTTTTTCCAACATGAAGACCCCAAGTCTATTATTAAACAATTTGTCCTGATAACTAAACCATTTGTTCTGCTTTATATTTTAATGCTTTTTAGCCACCATGTTGCACATGCAAAATGATGCCAACCTGACTTCCCTGGGCAGATGACCTCACGCATGTGTCTTGGAACCCCACCTCTCCAGAGCCCCACTCCACTAGGGAAAGACAGAAATAGGCTGGGGGTATGGGTAGATCTGTCAGTGCCCATGTCCAGTGAAGAAGCAATTACGGAAGCCAGACTTTCCACCTTCTGCACCCGATAAAGATTTTTGGTCCACACTCCTCACCAATGGAGAGGATGGTATATGGAACTCTGGTGGTGGGAATTATATGTAATTGTACTCTTCTTATCCTACAATCTTGTTAATCATTATTAAATCACTAATAACAATTTTAAACATTAAAAATGAATTCTACTACCTCCACCCCACCCCCTAGTCCAGTTTATCTTGGTCTCTGTTCTAATTCCAGCAATGTTTTGTTGTTCCCTAAAGGGGGCTGACTAAATTCTACAGAACAAGAAGTAAGGAAGGGCCTTTCTCTTACTAGAGGAAATCATGGCCAGAGATCCCTTCCCTCTCTTCTTTCTGTACTTCTAAGGTAGCATGGGTCAGCTTTCTCTGGAATTCCACAAAAGGCAGGGTCATGAAAGTAAGCCCAAAAGTCTTCTGACTGTACCAAAGTTAAAGACCCTGGGGAGGGAAGAGCTAGGAGGAAATGAAAAGGGTTATGGGGTATTGATGTACCCCTATGTTAATAGCCATTAAGCCTCTAATAACAATAAATAAATAAATAAATATAAATAAATTTGAAAAAGAAAAAGTAAACTGTATGGGAGGGGTTTGTGGGCATAAAGTTCTGAATTGGAGTGAGTTTTGCTACTCACTTGGTTCTTTGGCCTTGGCCATGTCATAAGACATCAAAATTCTTCTTTATCTGCTGGTATTCAGTAAATGGATATTACCACCCGCGTGTGTGTGTGTGTGTGTGTGTGTGTGTGTGTGTGTGTGTGTGTGTAGTCAGGGCCTATAATGTGCAATTTCATCAATCTCAGGTTTGCTTTTTTATTCAGATAGGTACAGAGGGAGAGGGAGAGGCACCACAGCACTAGAGTTTCCCCTGATGTCATGGCAACTTCTATGTGGTGCCAGGGTTTGAACCTGGGTCACACACATGGCAAGGTAGACACTCTACACAGTGAGCTCTCTCTCCATCCTGGATATGTTACTGTTACTTATACATATTTATAGTAGAATCAGTTAATTATTGATTAATTATTGTGACTATCTTCTCTATCCAAAAAATAATCCTTGGGAGTTGGGCGGTAGCATAGTGAGTTAAGCGCACATGGTGAAAGGTGCAAGGGCCAATGTAAGGATCCTGGTTTGAGCTTCCTGGCTCCCCATCTGCAGGGGGGGGGTCACTTTTCAAGCGGTGAAGTAGGTCTGCAGGTGTCTATCTTTCTTTCCTCTTCTCTGTCTTCCCCTTCTTTCTCCATTTCTCTCTGTCCTATCCAACAACAGCTATGACAACAGTAACAACAACTACAAGCACAACAACAACAGTAACAAAATGGAAAAAAATAGCCTCCAGGAGCAGTGGATTCGTAGTGCAGGCGCTGAGCCCCAGTGATAACCCTGGAGGCAAAAATAAATAAATAAATAAATAAATAAATACTTAATCCTCAACCAGAATAATTGGCAGGATACCGTTAGAGGAAAAAATCTTAACTCCAGTTGAAAATGAAATAGAACAACTAGTTAAGAGAAGATTAAAAAGTCAGAGTGTGGTCTGGGAGGTGGCGCAGTGGTAAAGCTTTGGACATTCAAGCATGAGATTGCGAGTTCGATCCCCAGCAGCACATTGCCAGTAACCCAAGTTCATGTCCAGACTATACCACACTGGAAGAAGCTTTAGTGGTGGTGGTATCTTTTCCCCTCTCCCTTGATATTCCCTCTTTCTCTCTCTTTCTATCTGTAAAAGTTGACCCAGAGTAGTGAAGCCTCTGTAATGGGGGGAAGGGGCAGGCAGCCAGACCTAGAATTTGGCAGCTTTTTCAAACTTTATTGCCTATACTATAGTCCTGATAGCTTATTTAAAAAATGCAGATTCTGATTCAGTGGGGTCCAGATTCTGTCTAACAAGCTCTAGGGTCTATTTTACCATGCACAGTGGAATACAGTACAGACCACAGTACACTAAAGAGAATCACTCCATCCCAACCTAAGAAAGCCTGAGGCTAATTAGTAACTTATCATGCCATCACTTATACCCAGGTGCCCAACCTTCCCTATTCCTATAGTTTCTGAGTGCCTTATTCTTTCCACTCAGCCACTTATCCCAGAAGAGTAGATACTTAATGAGAGTCATAGATTCCCAGATCCTAAATAAAGTTTTGATATCTGCCTGGTGTTGTCAAGTGTACCTAGAGGCATTAACTAGGGGGCACAGGCATGTTCGTGGAAATGGCCTAGGAGCAAGAGACAGGGCATTATGAGATTATGAGAGCTGGGTGGTCACCAGATGAAGTGGTTGGGGAAATAGGAAGGGGGCAAAAGACAACCTCTACTAAATAATTTTTTAAATATTTATTTATTCCCTTTTGTTGCCCTTGTTGTTTTATTGTTGTTGTTATTGATGTCATCGTTGTTGGACAGGACAGAGAGAAATGGAGAGAGGAGGGGAAGACAGAGAGGGGGAGAGAAAGAAAGACACCTGCTTCACCGCTTATGAAGCAACTCCCCTGCAGGTAGGGAGCCAGGGGCTCAAACTGGGATCCTTAGGCCAGTCTTTGCGCTTTGCACCACATGCGCGTAACCTGCTGCGCTACCGCCCGACTCCCAGAAATTTCTAACAGAAAAAGAAGATGAGAGAAACTTGAGTTGTCTGACGAGTTCAGGGTATGGGGAAAAAAAAGTTAACACTCATATCCAGCAGAGAAGCAATTACAGAAGCCAGATCTTCTACTTTCTGCACCCCATAAAGATCCTGGGTTCAGGTTCCCAGAGGGATAAAGAACAGGAAAGCTTCCAATGGAGGGGATGATATATGAAACTCTGGTGGTGGGAATTGTGTGGAATTGCACCCCATTTATCTTATAGTCTTATCCATCATTATGAAATCAATAATAGTAATAATAATAATAAAGCTAGGAGATGGGGCAGTGTGAAGTTAGAACTCTTTCATTCAGCAAAGCTGAGTGCTTTGATAGTATGGTTGTTCCAGGAAGATTAAGGCAACTGCTTATTTTCTAAGAATTCAGAAGATAAGAACTTGGTATAGATACAGAAGAGGGTATCTGAAGTGGCAAATAAGCCAGAAATTGGCTACCAGAAGAGACCTTGTAAAGACTGCTGGAGGGTGGAAAGGGGGGAGTTAAAACAATTATAGAAGGAGCCAATCTCTAGCTGCACCAGGGGCCTTGTCATACCATTATCTCTTCTGCCAGCACTGCCCGTCTCTGAGCAGGACTCCCTTCTGGCAGACCCCTCAAATGATGTCTGGAAAGAGGCAGGTAGAAGATGAGTTGAAAAAAAAAAAAAAGAACCTGTGTTCTGGCCCAATGCAGGGCAAGAAGGAAAACGTACTCCCCTGTTATTTGTTATTTGTGCATAGCTCAAGGTCTCTATCTTTTTCAAGGGTATTTAGATAAGTAGAAGCACAAATGTATCCTTTATTAATTTTGTCTACTTTCTGTGGCTCTTCCACTCTTGCTCCAAACAGCATATTCTACCTGCTCCATATAAAGGGGTCCAAGGTTAGAAGACAGGCCAGTGGACAAAACAATGCACAGGCTGCTTATCTGACAGAAGAGGCAAGAAGTTGCTGGATCATCATCATCGAGAGACACAGAGCTATGAAGACCTGTTTACATTCTGTTTTTTTTTTTAAGAAATTTTTTTATATTTACTTATTTATTCCCTTTTGTTGCCCTTGTTTTTTTATTGTTGTTGTAGTTATTATTGTTGTTGTTATTGATGTCATTGTTGTTGGATAGGACAGAGAGAAATGGAGAGAGGAGGGAAAGGTAGAGAGGGGGAGAGAAAGATAGACACCTGCAGACCTGCTTCACTGCTTGTGAAGCAACTCCCCCGCAGGTGGGGAGCCAGGGGCTTGAACCGGGATTCTTATGTCGGTCCTTGCACTTTGCACCACGTGCACTTAACCCTCTGCACTACTGCCGGACTCCCAATTCTGTTTTATTTATTTATTTATTTGTGTTTGTTTCCAGGGTTACTGAAGGGGCTTGGTGCCAACACTACTAATCCACTGCTCCTGGTAGCCATTTGTTTTTGGATAGGACAGAGAGAAATTGAGAGAGGAGGGGAGATAGGGAGAGAAAAAGATAAACACATGGAGACCTGCTTCACCACTTATGAAGTGGTCCCCACCCCCTTAGGTGGGGAGCCAGAGGCTAGAGCTAGAAGTCTTGCATGGGTTCTTGTGCTTTGTACTATGTGCACCTAACCCAGTGCTCTTCCACCCAACCTCCTACTTCACTGTTTTATGAGGTGCCCTGCAGTCTGATCATTTGAAGACCTTTCCTCATTACAGATACAACCAAAGAGAGGTGTGTGTGTGTGTGTGTGTGTGTGTGTGTGTGTCTGTGTGTACACACATGCACACATGCATGATTCTTTGTTGTTATCACTGGGGCTTCACTATTCCAGGCTGATTTTTCAGACAGAAAGACAGTGACAGAGGGAGATACTACTGCAAAAAAAGCTTCCTTCAGTACAGTGGAGACTGAACTTGAACCTGGGCAAAGCATGCACACTATCCAAGTAAGCTTTCTGGTAGGCCCACATAGGTATTATTATAATGACAATGTTTAGCATAGTGGCTTTCTTGTCAGTCTGAGAAAGTTTTCCTCTGGATCACCTGAAACATGGCTACTTTATGGAGAAGGGAGTTTTGATACTTAGATCTGTCTTCTCCCACCTCCCAAGCTCCCCTATCCCTGAATTCCCCCAACTCCCCTCCTTTATATGAGCAGCCAAGTCATTTATTTTTTAATAAAAATGTATCACATTCTCCTTTCAGTCTTCAACCCTGGGCGCTCCATCAATCCCTGCTTAAAAGTATTCCAGGAGAAAGTAATAAGAAAGAGAGTGTTGAGGTGAACATAAAGACACCCCCAAATTCTGTAGCATGTGTCAGGGTTGATTTTGGTTTCTCAAATGGAAAGTGATGCTTTCATCTGGTTAGGTTCTTCATATGTAGCCTAGTGCTTCCATTCTGTTTTCTATTTTCACATAGGAATCTTTAAAATGTAAGAGCAAGCATCTTCTTTCCCATTGAGGTTGACAACCATACCAATGACTTTGGAGAACTATGAAGATACATAAACCAGAAAAAAATACTTACTAGTTTGGAAATATACTACTTGTGATTCTCATCAGAGTGGGTTAGGAACACATTCTCTACATTTTTTTTTCCACAGAGAGTCTAATAAAACATACCCACCATAGACTTTTTCTTGTCAATGATCCAAAAGACAAGGAGGTAGATAGTAGATATTTTACAACCTTAGAAAGAAGGGGAGCAAGCCAAGGATCTGAATAATGAGATGACTGCTCATTCTTCCCAATACATACAAAAGCTGGTGGTACAGTACCAGAGTGCTAAAGGAGGCTTGGGAACACAAATAGAAAATGTAACTATGTCACAGAGCATCTTCTGATTTGACAGATGGTCCTTTGCTGTGGTGAACAATTTTCTAAACTAACAGCCAGAGTGACAAAGAGGGTGGAGGAAATATAAACTCTAATTCAGGTTTCTTGTGATTTCTTCTTCTCACTTATTTTTTATTTATTTTTTTTGCCATCGGGAAAGGGAGTGGGAGTGGGAGTGGGAGAGGGAGAGGGAGAGGGAGAGGGAGAGGGAGAGGGAGAGGGAGAGGGAGAGGGAGAGGGAGAGGGAGAGGGAGAAATGCTATCCTGTTTCTTCACCACTTGGGAAGCTTTCTCCATTGTATGGTGTTCCCATGTGATGACTGGGGTTTGAACCTGTACCCTTGCCCATGGGAATGTATATACTGTAGTTGGTGAGTCATATCTTCCTCCTCTCCAGCTCTTGTTTCTAGTAACAACATTTTTTCATAGCATTCGTTGGGAAGGAGATGGCAAGAATAATATAAGGTTTCCTTCTATACCTTTAAACCCCGCCCCAGTGCATACTAAGTACTGAAGTTACCACCTTTTAGGTTCTGATGAAATCCACACAACTTTTCTCCAAAGTCTAGTCTCTAAGCCTTTAGCTTTACTTCTGGCCATTCCCCAACTTCTGCCTTCTAGTAAACACAAGAAGTTATAAGACAAGAGCCAACAATAGCAAAGACACCAATAGAGCCAATACTACCTACTCACTCTGCTTTGAGAAAACATGACAGTGAAGAGGGACCAGGGTTCAGCATAACTGCACCGCAGGGGAGAGTAGTGGGAGATCAGGGTGGGTCAGAACTTGGATTTTTCAAAATCCAATGTAAAAGAAGTTTGCATGTCATTCTCAGTGTAGTAGGAAACCACTGAAGACTGTTAATCGGGTAACTGCCATAATCTAAGTTTCATAATGACCTCAGCTGGCTGGCAGATTTAGACAGGACAAGAGCAGAACTTAGGTAATCAGTTAAAGGGCTCTTGTAAGTAAAAGATAAGGGTGATTTGTTCTAGAATATAAGCAGTAGGAATAGGTTTTAAAAGAAAGAGGTTTGATTAAGATATAGTGAAGAGGCAGAGCTGACAGCACTTGCAGATAGATTGAACATGGAGAGTGAGGGGGGGAAAAAAGAGAATACTGATTTTGGTCATGTGGTACCTGTACTTTCTTCGCATCGAATTCATTCCTGAAATGGAGTCATTTTTAGTTCTGAAAAGAAACACTGGTGGTCATTTCTATTCCTTTACTAAAGTACTGGTAGAGCTGGTAACTATATTTAAGTTCATAGATAGGAATTCTAGAAACATATGACCTCACCAATGTGTCCTGGAACCCCACCTCCCCAGAACCCTACACCACTAGGGAGAGACAGAAACAGGCTGGGGGTATGGATCAACCTGCCAATGCCCATGTCCAGTGAAGAAGCAATTACAGAGGCCAGACCTTCTACCTTATACAGCCCATAAAGATCTTTGGTCCCCACTCCCAGGGGAGTGAATAATAGGGAAGTGGGACTGGGTGGTGGCACACCTGGTTGAGCGCACATATTACAATGTGCAAGGACCGGGGTTCATGCCCCCAGTCCCCACCTACAGGGAGAAAGCTTCACAAGTGGTGAAGCAGTGTTCCAGGTGTCTCTCTGTCTCTTCCCCTCTCTATCACCTGCTTCCCTCTCGATTCCGGGCTGTCTCTAATAAATAAAGATAATTTACAAAATTTTAAAGAATAGGGAAGCTTCTAATAGAGGAGATGGGATAGAGAACTCTGATGGTGGGAACTGTATGGAATTGAACCCCTCTTATCCCACAATCTTATTGATCATTATTAAATCACTAATAGATAAAAAAGAAACATATAAAGCCGATATAATCCCTATGCTCAGAAAATCTATAGTGTGATGAGTGTGAAGGAAAGACCCAAATAACTACTAGACAGTACATAATATCAAATCATGAAAATAGCAAAATGTGAGTTAAAAGAAAGAGAAAGCACAGCTGGCCCAATTAGCACAGTGCTTCTGAGCTAATTCTTTGAAAGCTCCCTGCAATTTCCAACTCTAAGAGATGGGAGGAGAGCTCATCCTTCCTTTTACATAAACCCATTATGAAAGGTAAGGTTGTTCTGAAAAAAAAAAGAACACACTGTTTTTATAAGGCATGCAGGAAATCAAATTAATATTATGTAAGAGCATGGTGGGCTTTAATTGTCTGGTTAAAGCATTTACTTGAAAAGACTCCATTAAACGAGAGGACTTGGGTATTTCAAGGAAAAGAGAGCAACATGGTAAAAGCAGTATTTTAGGAAGACTACTCTGGTGGCTATATGTAGGGTGAATTACACAAGGGAAAAGAGGTAGGCTAGAGCTGTTAAAATAGCTCACCTAGATAGTGCACTTGCTTTGCCGAGCACAGGACCTAGGTTTGAGTCCTGCCTCCGCTATATTAAAGGAAGCTTCAGTACTGTTATTTCTTTTCCTCTGTGTGTGTATGTGTCTCCTTATCTGAAAAGGTCAGCCTGAAGTGGTGAAGCCTCAGTGATAAACAAACACGCAGATAGGTAGAAAAGGAAAGTGGCAGGCTATTATAATTAGACACAATAAAATATAGTACAGGAATGATGTTGGGGATGGAACAGAAAATGTAAGAAAATCAACAGGGTTGGACTATTAGATATGGGAGAGAGTAAACACAAATTAACTGAGGCCACTTAATGCTAACATTTGCATGTCATACTTAAAAGTTCATCAAGAAATCTCACAGATTCCAATGTAAGTAATCCTCATAAAAACCAGGAAAACCACTTTCTGCAGAAGAGGAAAATCACCTGAGGCTTGGAGAGTTTAACTAATTTGCCCAAGATCACAAAATTAAATGTCACCAAGATGGTATCGTGACACCTGGGCACTTTGCCTTCAAGTCCATTCTCTTGACTACTTTTCTTTATTTGAAATATGTCACTTATTTTAGATAGAGACAGTGAGAAATTGAGAAGAGGGAGGATAGAGAGGGAGAGAGAAATAAAGATGCTTTTATAAAATATTTATTTATTTTCCCTTTTGTTGCCCTGGTTGTTTTATTGTTGTAGCTGTTATTGTTGTTCTTGATGTCATCATTGTTGGATAGGACAGAGAGAAATGGAGAGAGAAGGGGAAGACAGAGAGGGGGAGAGAAAGATAGACACCTGCAGACCTGCTTCACTACCTGTGATGGGACTCCCCTGCAGGTGGGGAGCCAGGGGCTCGAATCGGGATCCTTACGCTAGTCCTTGCACTTTGCGCCGCGTGCGCTTAACCCACTGCACCACCGCCCAACTCCCGTAAAGATGCTTTTTACACTGCTTCACCATTTGTGAAGCTTCCCCCCCTGAAGGTGAGGAGTGAGGATTTGAACCTGGGTCCTACTGAACTGTAATGGGTACACTCAACCAAGTGTACCACCACCACCTGGCCCCTCTTAATTATTTTTCTGATCTAAATTCCCAACAAAGCATGACAGAAGGATGGTGATGATGGTGATGGTGGTGGTGAAATGGTTAATATAAAATTAGGAATAAACAGAAAAATCTCTCAGATATCCTAGATGACTAAGCAGGTGTATCTGTGTGAATGCACAATATTCAGGCAGAAGTGCTTTGATATTAGAGAGATTTTTGTATGGAACCTAGAGAGTCCACCATCCTTAGTGTATCTAGGCCTATCCAGAACAGAATACGTAGTGTATACTGAGAGTCTACAGCTAAAGAGACAGACAGAAAGGAGGTCATATTTGACATCTGGTCTGGAAGGAATGACAGAAATTAACCTAGCGAAAATGTGTTTTTGTTTTTTTCCTCTCTTCCAAATCATTTCTCTGGGTTGGGGGAGAGGATAATAGTTTACAGAGCAGTTTTTCACACAAGGGTATGACTTCTCATCTCCTCCTGATAGGTGTCTGCACAACATTCTCACCCTCAACTTCTCTGTCAACTTGTACTGGGTCTTGAATGTCCATTCCACCCTTTCTCATCCGCCTGCTCCTTAGTTCTTTGCTTTGGTGCAACCCAAGTTTCATCTTGTGTTTTTTTCAATTCCTGAACTAAAAGATGTTTCTATAGAAGGAACAGTTTGTGAAAATCACGGAAATGGGAGGGGAGTAATCAGTGTCCCTAGGGGAGTATGTTGAGGGGGAGTGGAGAAGTGACAGGTAGACTAGAGGGGTAGGTTATGGCAGAAACACAGAGAATCTAGGTTGCCATGCCAACTACTTTAACTTTCCCTACAGTCATTGGAAAGCCAGTGAAAGGATGTTAAGTATGATTTTGGCAAAACAATATTTGCATCTTAGAAAGACATATCTGTTGGCATTTTGTGGGTGAGAAAGTAGGCAGGTAGACAAGTTAAGAAATGAATGTTATTTTCCAAGAGACCTATGATTCAGAGACAAAGAGAAAGGACAGATTTGAGAATCATCTAGCTTAAGGGGGTAAAACTGATAAACCATGGTGCCTGACAGATGTAAGGCGTAATGAAGAAGAGGAAGTCCAGAGTGTCTTCCAGATGTTTCACTTCAATAAATTATTCATCCTGTCATCAATAAGAACAGAAGAATGGTGGGAAAGGGAAGAATAGGGTCAATTTCAGTCAAGTTAATTTTTAAGTACACACCAGTAAAAACTGGATACTGTACAGCAAACCATAACAAAAGGACTTTTCAAAGTTAACCCAATTACCAAATAATGTGATGATAACATTAACTATCGATTGTCTTTTGGAACCCTAAGACAGCAGGAACCTCACATCTCCACTATAGAGCCCCTACTTCCCCCAGTCCTGGAACCCTTGGATAGGGCCCACTTTCCCATATGCCTCTCCCAATCCATACCAAATAATATTGCATCCGCCGATCACAACCTAACCAACGCAACGATTGCCACCTCAACATGCTTCACCTCAGACTGTGTCCAGAGACTTCACGTGTGGAATGACAACCCTTCAGCTTCATTACTCGGGGGAGACCTTTCCCTTTATAGTACACTCTAATTTCATCTCAGGTGGTTCCCTTTCTAACAAAGTCCCATAACCTAGATATACACCAGTTTCTGTGAGAGAGAGCTTATGTGCACACGTATCCATAAACTACTGCAAAATATATACCTGAAAACAGAAGTACACTAGAGTTTGCAGTGAGTACCTCCCTAACACTTCCTCTCCACTATTCCAAGCTTTGGGTCCATGATTGCTCAACAATTTGTTTGGCTTTGTATGTTAACTCTCTTTTCAATCACCAGGTTCCAGATGCCACCAGGATGCTGGCCAGGCTTCCCTGGATTGAAGACCCCACCAATGTGTCCTGGAGCTCAGCTTCCCCAGAGACACACCCTACTAGGGAAAGAGAGAGGCAGACTGGGAGTATGGACCGACCAGTCAACGCCCATGTTCAGTGGGGAAGCAATTACAGAAGCCAGACCTTCCACCTTCTGCAACCCACAATGACCCTGGGTCCATGCTCCCAGAGGGATAGAGAATGGGAAAGCTATCATGGGAGGGGGTGGGTTATGGAGATTGGGTGGTGGGAATTGTGTGGAGTTGTACCCCTCCTACCCTATGGTTTTGTTAATTAATCCTTTCTTAAATAAAAAAAATTTAAAAATATATGAAAAAAAAATCAATACTTGCAGAAGACAAACCACTCAAACAGTCTAGAAGCATTACAGTGTGTTGGGGGTGGGGGAGTGAGTGCCTCTCAAATTGCAGGGGTGGGGGAGAGAACACCATTAACAGGATCTCATTTATCCCTGAACTTAAGTATGGTATTAAGAACTTAAGCTGTGGTGGCTAGTTAGTGGCTCATCCAGGAAAATTCATTTCTTACCTCGCCTGAGAACCTGGGTCCATATCCCCAGTTCCTATATGTGGAAGGGGGATGAAGTATGTTGATGGGGAGACGACTCACAAGTAGTGGAACAGCGCTACAGGTGTCTTTCTTTCTGACTCTCCACATTTCTCTTTGTCTCACTTTCTATCAAAAAGAAAGGAAAAGGCCAAAAAAAAAAAAAAAAAAAAAAGGCCACCGAGGATAATGGAGTTGGGTAGGCACTGAGCTTTAGTGATAACCCTGGTGGCAAAATTAATAATGATGATGATAATAACAATAGTAATAAGCTATGTAACCAGACTAAATCTGAATCCATCTTTGCTAATTGCGTGGCCTTTGGGCTACTTACTCATATTTCTGCCCCATAATATATATATATATATATATATATACATATGCATATATATATACACACACATTTATAGTAATAGAACACTGCCACCAAGAAGGCACACTAGACTACCATTTAGAATCTTGATGCTTTGGTCTCACAATGTATTCTGGAACATTTTTCTATCTGCTTGTACTTTTCCACAAAGTGTTAACAGCTGCACAGTACTGTATTGCATGAATTTTTAATAGTTAATTTAGTCCATATCCACTTAGTGAATATTGATGCTGTTTCTAATTTCTTTGCTAATACAAATAATGCTGCCATAAATACCTCTGTAACACACACACACACACACACACACACACACACACACACACATACACACACACACACACACACACACGTTAGATACATACACACACCTGTTAGATAAAACCTTACAAAGTAGAACTCTGGTTCAAAGAGCATGTGGATACTTAATTGTGATAAAGTATCCTGAAGTCCAAAGAGGTTATACTAATATGCTCATTGGACAATAAAATATTAGAGCAGTACTTTTCCAATTTTCATGTGCAAACCAACCACCTGGTGATCTCATGAAAATGTATATTTCGATTTTAGTAGCTCTGGAATAAGGCTACATTTCTAACAAGCTCTTGGTCGATGTGAATATTGCACTTTGAGTAGTAAGAGATATATCATGGTATGTGTTTTTCTTTCTTTTTCAAATTTTCTTTATTGGGTGATTAATGGTTTACAGTTGACAGTAAAATATAATAGTCTGTACGTGCATAACATTTCTCATTTTTCCACACAACAATACAACTCCCACTAGGTCCTCTGCCATCCTGTTCCAGGACCTAACCACACCTCCGCCCCACTCCAGAGTCTTTTACTTTGGTGCAATATACCAACTCCAATCCAGAATGTGTTTTTCTACATGCTTACAAAAATGCATGTTAAATACTTTGATGTATTTATTTATTGCTATTCTGGAAGGTTGAAAGCTTTAGTTTAAGGGGAGAGTTTTTATGAATCTATATTCCTTTAAATATTAAGTGTTGTTATCTTTCTTTCTTTTTTTTTTTAATTGCCACCAGTGTTATTACTGGGGCTTGATACCGGCATGTCAAATTCACAGTTCCTGGTGGCCATTTTTTTATAAAGACAGAGAAAAAATAAGAAGCAAAGGAGGAGGGAGGAAGAGAGATACCTACAACACTATTTTGTTGTTAGTAAAGACCCCCCTTACAGCTGGAGACTGGGGTCTTGTGCCTAGAAATGCATTTCACTATGAGTAAGTGGTATTAATTTGTAAACATCTATCATGGTGAGATGAGAAACTGTACCCATGCGCAAACAACCATACTATAAAACATTAAATTCCCAATAAAAGAAAAATAAGAAAAAATAAATACCATTAAGCCTTATTAAATGTGTTTATGGACCATCCACATGTTTTTTTTAAGATTTCATTTATTTATTTATTAATGATAAAGATAGGAGGAGAGAGAGAAAGAACCAGACATCATGCTGGTACATGCATTGCTGGAGATTGAACTTGGGACCTCATGCTTAAGAGTCCAATGCTTTTTCTACTGAGCCACCTCCCAGACCACCCATCCACAGTTTCTTTAAATATCTATTCAGATTTTTACACAATTTTCATTGGGATCCTTGGCTTTTAATTGTTGAGCAGTATGATATATATATATATATATAATAAAGCACTTGTCAGACATGGTATGCATACATACATTCTACCATTTACTAGGCTGCATTTTAAATTTTGTGGTAGTTTTATTTGATACATGAAAGCTTTTAAAATTTGATGCAGTCCCATTTGTTTATTCTTGATTTATCTTCCCTAATTTGGTTGAATCTTCAAATATAACTCTAATGTCACATTCCTGCATCTTTCTGTGTCTGAGTTTATTAGCTAAGTCTTTAATGGATTTTGTGTATAGTGTTAAGTGATGTCTAATTTTTCTGTATGTGGTTCTCCAGTTTTCCCAACACCATCTGTTAAAAAGGCTTTCTTTTCTTTTTTCTTCCAACATATGGTCTTAGTTTCTTTGCCATATATTAAATGCCCATATATGCATGCTGTTATTTCTAAGCTCTCTATTCTATTCCATTGGTCTACGTGCCTGTTTTAGTGCCAATATCATACTTTATTACTTTTTTTTGTCTCGACAGTTATTTCTAGGACTCTGTGTCTATACAGTTTCTTTCCTTTTTTTTTTTTTTTTAATAAAAGATGAGAGGATGAGAGACAAAGGGAAATAGGGACCAAGGCTTGAACATGTATCCTGACATATGGTAGTGTTTGCTCTTCTGGGGGAGTTACCACTAGACATCCTCATACCATTTTAGTTACTATTGTTTTATAGTATAGTTTGAAGTCAGGGAGGATGCCTCTATTTTCACTTTTTTTCCCCTCTCAGAATGATCAAAGCATATATATTCTTCCTATATATGTATTTTTGGATGTTTTTGAAAATAGAATTTCTTTCTTGATTTTTCTTATAATTTACTACATACATATAAAAATGCCACCTATTTCTGTATATATTGTAGCCTTCCACTTTATACTGCCTAATAATTTCCAAAAGTTTTATGTTATATTCTATGTATATTATCATGTCATCTGCAAATAGTGATAGTTTTACTTATCTTCTAATTTAGGTCCTTTTTATTATTATTTTTTCTTTCCTGATTGCTATGGCTAGAACTTCTAGGATTACAGTGAACTGTAGCAATGATTGTGGGCCATTTGCTCCTGATCTAAAAAGCTTTCAGGTTTTTTTTTTTCCAGCACAGTAGTAGTTTCTACTATTACAATGGCTACGGCTTTGTTGTATATTGAGTTTATTAAATTGAAGAACGTTATTTCAACCCTCATTTTCACAAAGTTGTAATCATAAAAGGATTTCAAATACGGTTGAAAGCTTTCTCTGCATCTAATTAGATAATCCTGTGATTTCAATTGTTTTTATTGTTGATAGGACAGATTATACTAATTGACTGATGTATGTTGAACCATCCTTGCACTACTGGGATAAATAACATTTGGTTGTGATGTACAAGGTTTTTGTTTGTTTTTCCAGTTAGTCTCTGTTAACTTTTGATACCAGAGTGACTTGGGCTTTATATGTTAGGGAATCTTATTTCCATATCTTCAATTTTTTTGGAAAACTTTGAAAAGCATAAGTAATACATCTTATTCAAAGGTCTGATAACATTTATTGGTGAAATCTTGGACTTTTGGCAAAAGTTCTGTTCAGGCTTTCTAGTTCCTTCCAATTCAATCTTGGTAGGCTGTTTGAATCTAATAATTTACCCATCTTTTTTAGATTCTCTAGTGCTGTATGATTGTTCACAGAAATCTCTTATGACTCTTTGGGTCTCCACTGCAATTTCTCCCTTTTCATTCAGTCAAATTTATTAAGACATTCTTTCCTGTTTTGTGAGTCTGGCTACTGGTTTGTCAATTTTGTTTGGCTATCTTATGAATCAGCTCTTAGGTTGTTTTATTTTTTTTTAATCCAGTGCCATTTACTTCTGCTCTAATTTTAATTACTTCTCTCCTGTTTACTTTGAGTAATTTTTGTTCTGCTTTTACTAGATCCTTTGGCTATGAAGTGAGACTTTTTTCCTAGTACCTTTTTTATTTATATCATTTTTACTTATAAAATGGAAATATGGACAAGACCATAGGTTAAGAGTGGTACAATTCAACACAATTCCCACCACCAGAATTCTGTATACCATCCCCTCACTTGATAGCTTTCCTATACATTATCCCTCTGGGAGTATGGATCCAGGATCATTATGGGGTACAAGAGGGTGAAAGGTCTGGCTTCTGTAATTGCTTCCCTGCTGAACATGGCCATTGGCAGTTTGATCCATACTCCCAGCATCTCTCTCTCTTTCTTTAGGGGGGCAGGGCTCTGGGGAAGGAGGGCTCCAGGATACATAGTGGGGTCCTCTGCCCAGGGAAGTTAAGTTGGCATCATGGTAGCATCCAGAACCTGGTGACTGAAAAAGAGTTAAGATATAAAGCAGAACAAATTGTTGACTAATCATGAACCTAAAGGCAAGAATATTGCAGGTGAAGATTTGGGGGCCACCATTTTGGAAAAAGCTAGTAGCTCTACTTTAGGTATATTTCAAGGGGGCCATGACTTTACTATTTTTTGCCTGAACCTGACATCTAATATGCAGAGGACCCAGGTTATTGTCTGGGGAGATGGTGTCATAGTAATGATATGGACAAGAAAGCTGGATCAGGGAAGAGAGTAGCTCCCAAATATGGGGAAATTATATATATATATATGTATATGTATATTTAACTGTAAACCCCATTGATTTGATCTGGGGCCCATATTCAGCACAGGAGCCTAGGTAAACCTCTGCATCCCTGTAGGTCTGAGCTCACATTCTATGGTCATGGCTAGGAACATTCCAGGCTGCACTAATTTCAGGACCTATCTTCCTCAGGTAGTAGGTAGAGTATGTTGTCCTACCTCTTTTGGAGAATAGAACATTACCTACTATTGTGGATCCACATTGAGGGCAAGGTCCTATATGGGCCCACAGAGGGGCCCATTATGTTGTTACTGATGGAGATGACCAGTGACAGTGGAGAGAGAAATCTGTTAGAGGTCTAGGCCCATCATGTCTGTGTGGGAATCCCAGGACTCTCTGACTAGGGCCCTAGATGATGGGGTGTCCTGGTAGTGACTAAAGAGTCATCATTAAAGTATACCAATCTCTTGCCCTTATTCAGCTTTTGTAGTCTTTACTTTGGCAAGGTTAGCTTTGAAGTGATTGAGGGACATGTAGTAGGTAGGTGAGGAAGATATGTAGGACTAAGTAGAAACTATTTCATTAGGTTCTTTAAGGTGTCTTTATAGGTCTTTCTACTTGCTTGCTGCATTTATTGACTCACTGCGAACTATTGTGCACTTTTGCTTTAAGGTATATATTTTGTGGTGCCCTTTTTTGTCACTTTGTTGGGGGGAATTAATGGTTTACAATATAGTTGTTGGCACATGGGTAAAGTTTCTCATCACTATGATAGTTGTCTGTGAAACACTCTCACTCCCAACTTAGATCCCTTTATACTACTATTATGTATCAGGATTCCAACCCCAACCTCTCCCTGCCTTCATTTCCTTAGTGTTCTTTGTTTTGGAGAAATAACCATTCTAAGATTTACATTGTATTTCCTGGTTCTGGTTTTGTTTTTTAAGTTCTACCTGTAAGTACGTTCATCACTTAGTCATCCTTCTCTTTTTGGTTTATCTTAGTTAAAATGATTCCTTTAAATTCCATTCAAGATAAAGTGAAGAATATGACTTCATCCTTTTTAACAGCTGAGTTGTATTCCATTGTGTATACCTACCACAATTTTCTTAGCCACTCATCTGTTTTAGGACACCTGGGTTGCTTGCAATGTGAGGCTTTAGTACTATTAATTTTCCTCTTAGTACTGCTAATATCAACATGTACTTTCATATTTTCCTCTTCCATTCACCACTTTTGCCCACCTCCAGAAGGATGCTTGTGTCTTTTAGGAAAATCAGCCTATACACTGGTAAGTTTTTTCTATAGTTTACTATTCTTTATATAGTTTTTGGGTTTTGGGGGGAGTGGGGAGTGGGGAGTGGGGATGTGGTTTGTTTGTGACTATTTTGCCATGGTTCCACCTCTGGAACTTCTGTTTTTGTTTTAAATCCCTAACAGTCTGTTTAAAAATCTTGTGACTATTGTTTATATTTCTTCTTCTTCTCCTTCTCCTTCTTCAGCATTTGTATTAAATCAGTCACTAAGTCTGGACTTTTAAATGTCTGCCATCAATTTGTCCTGTCTATTCCTACTGTTCCTCTCTACCAGTTTTTCACAGACACCTATTTCATTCTGATTTACTTACTCACATTGCTGCACTGGTTTCTCATTGTCTACTAAGTGATTTACTTTTGTGGAGATCTTCTATAGATTATTCAATTTTACCTCTTATTTCTCCATCACATAATATATTCAGTTATATAAAGACTCCTAAATATACCCCAAACCTATGTTTCCCATGTCTTCCTTCCTTTCTTTTGCTTCTATTTTTTTGTACCTTTCCATAGACCATTTAGGGATTGGGGTATACTCTAGACTTTTTTTTTTAATGCAAGTTGCTTGTTATATTCTGCTTCCAATATGCTCAGTCATTTACTGCTGCTGTCAACACTTTACCTGTATGTTTTATCTCTCTCTGTTAAAGTTCATGGCTATAGTATATTCTTGCTGTAATCTCAACTTTACTGTTTAACATATTGCTATATACATCTCAAGTACTTAAACTAAAAGCTATTTGTTAAATCAATGAAACTGTTCCCTAAAATCCTGATATTTAAAGAGATATTAGTTGATGTCATGTTTATAAAATGCTAGTTTTCTTTCTTTTTTAATACTTTAGAATTAAATTTTAAAAAAAATATTTATAAAATGGAAACACTGACACTAGTTTTCTTTAACTTTCACATGCCTTATTAAATACATTCACTGGCTCTCTAGCCAGTATCAGGTACTGTTGTAGACATTTCAGATGAAGAATGTTTTACATATTTATAAGATCCCCAGCAGGTAAAAATTATTATCCTAAAGATAAAAGTAGGAGTTAAAGATTTCCCTAATATTTCCACTATTCCCACTGAATACTCAGAGTCGCAACATAAGACTTTTTCTATTGTTTTATACTGTATAACACAGATTCCTTTCTCTCATTTCAGTTTTTTAATATAGTTATCTACCTCACATATAGATGTAACTTAAGAAACAAAGAGTGGTCCAAGAGGTGATGCAATGGATAAAGCACTGGACTTTCAAGCATAAGGTCCTGGGTTCAATTCTCAGCAGCACATATACCAACCAGCATGATATCTGATTCTTTCTCTCTCTTCTCCTATCTTTCTCATTAATGAAATAAATAAAATATTGGGGGTTGGGTGGAACCACAACGGGCTAAGCTCACATGGTGCAAAGTACAAGGAATGGTGTAAGGATCCTGGTTTAAGCCCCCGGCTCCCCACCTGCAGGGGAAGCTTCACAGCAATAACCCTGAAGGCAAAATAAATAAATAAAATATTTAAAAAATAAATAAGAAAAGAAAGGGTAGATACAGGGTAGATTTATAGCAGAATCAAAGACTCTAACATGGGGAGGTAAGAAAGTATTAAGAGGACATAGGGTTTCAGTGAACTGTGGTGGAAGAAGACTTCAGTTAGTAGTGGAAGTGCTGTGCAGACACCTATCAGAGGGAGATAAGAAAATGTACTTGTGGGGCCAAGTGGTTCCACACCTGGTTGAGTGCACGTTACAATGTACAAGGACCCAGGTTCAAGTTCCTGGCCCCTACCTGCAGGCGGAAAGCTTCAGTTGTGGTAAAGCAGTGCTGCAGCTGTCTCTCTGTCTCTGTCTCTATCTTTCCCTCTCGATTTCTATCTCAATCCAATAAATAAAGATAATACAAAGTGCATTAAAATATGTATTTGTGTGACAATAACCTTCCTGTGAATTATTATTCCCCAAAAAAAAGTGATAAAAGGAAAAAGAAAAAAAAGCAGGGTCTTCTAATTCTTTGTTAAATAGAAACATTATTTCCTATAGTTCTGATGCAAGATAAATCTGATTAAAATAGGTAAATAATGAATATATTTATATCTCAAGTTTAGTGTCTAATTACAGTTACTGTGAATAATGAGCACGCCTTTGTGTCCCTGAAGTAAACTGGTGTCATCATGCAAAGGGAGATCAGATGCAGCAGGGTGGCTATATTAACATTCGTAATTGTGCTCCTCATGTTCCAAACAATGAATTGCTGTTTGACAGCAAAGGGAAGTGACAATAATAAGAATTATTGCAAAAGAACATAAGGTTAATCAACATATAATCAACACTCAAATATGCATAGTTTAGGTGTTTTCTTTTATTGGCCTTTGATTTATTATTTAGACATACAGTAAACTGATCTACCAGAATATATTTCCCTATTAAAGATGCCTGAAATGAAAGCATGCAATATAAAGTGAATTAATTTCATGGCACATAGTAGATATATCATTTATGGGAGATTGTTTCACAGATTTAATAACCTACAGGTAATGAGGTATCAACTTCTTCAGTGGTATTTGAACACAGACACACACACACATACACACACAAAAAAAACTTAAATCTACTGGGAGAAAGACTAGATTAATACCTCTCTTTGCAAAATTGTCCTAATACATGCTTTATAAAACATAGCACACTCCAGAGAAACAGGAAGAACATAGAACACAAATAGAAACTTTTCCCACTGATTGCGAATGACCCAGATTCAAGCTGGGAAGAAAGAAAGAAAAAAAAAGATGCCTTGGGGGCTGCATACTGGTGTACCCAGTTGAGTATACACATTACCATGTGCAACGACACAGGTTCAAGTCCACAACCCCCAACTGCAGGGGTGGGAAGCTTCACTAGTGGTAAGGCAGTGCTATGGGTAACTCTCTCTCCTCCTATTTCTCCCCTCAGTTTATTTCTTTCCTATCAAATAAAATAAATTCTAAAATTAAAAAAAGAAAATCTCTTTTTTAAAAAAGATGGTTTTACTCAACAGATGGCCACTGGATGTCTTAATGTAAGTCACTAACAATTATGTTTGGTGACAAACAGGCCAGTACCTAGAATGTTAACACTCGCCCTACCCAAGAGTTAATTAATTCATTTGTTCGTCTATGATGACTAACACATATAACAGTTCAAAGCAAAGCCAAAGCCTGGGTGACAGAGAAGGACTCAATTATCCCCTCAGACCAATTTATAATTTCTTTTTCTCTGGTCTCTATGGGGGTGCAAGGTTAGCTCTGAAGATAGATCAGAGTGAGGTAAAGGAGAAAACATGCAAAGTTTAAGGACTTTTAAAAACATACAAGGATTTCATAGAGAGCTCAAATGAAATCTCCAACTTAAAGCCCATAGAAATATGACTGACACAAAGTGGTAAAGCAGGCAGATAGGCAGAGATAAAATAAGATGATCCAGAAAGCAAGCTATATACAGTGTCAGACAAGCTTTGTGGTTAATTTATTTCTTTGTATCTCAAATTCTTCATATATAATATGGGATGTCCTCTTCCCTCCACCTCATAAGAATGTTCTGGGGCCAGCAAAATACTTCATTCAGATAGTATATTGCTTTCCATGAACACAGGAGGAAGTTTCAGTGCTGTGGTCTGTCTCTTTCTCCCTCTCCCTCTCCCTCTCCCTCTCCCTCTCCCTCTCCCTCTCCCTCTCCCTCTCCCTCTCCCTCTCCCTCTCCCTCTCCCTCTCCCTCTCCCTCTCTCCCTCCCTAGCTCACCATTTCCCATTCTCTCTCCTTCCTTCCCTACCTCTGTTGAGAGAGAGAGAGAGAGAGAGAGAGAGAGAGAGAGAGAGAGAGTTCTGATGATTAAATGACTTGATGCACTTACTTGATATCTGTTGGTGCCATATCTGACTCATGGTACAATATTAGAGTGGAGAGAAAGAACTGTATAAAGGGTATGTACTAGTTTGAATGTTAGTATCATTATTCTAACTACATCTCATCAAACAAAGGTGGGAAGGCACCTTGGTAAAAACCTTTCAGTCTGAATCTAGATTCCTGTCAGAATGTATTTCATTCCTTCTTGGTTTTTGAATTTCCAAGCCAACTATTTGGTAGATAACTGACATAGTATCTTCTCTCAGTGAACTGTAAAAGTATGAGAGTCCCAGAAACCAGAAATTTCCCCCAAACAATGCAATATTAACAGAGAAATGGAACAGGCTCAAGAGTCATACAGAGATTCGACTTGAACCACAATTCTGAAGCTTATTATCTATGTGACTTTAAAGAACTTGCATATACATTCTGAGCCATGTTTTCTTCATGTAACAGATATCATGTAGAAATGTAGTGAGAATTCAGTGGATAGAAGATGCTACACACTACTATATTCCCACGATGAAATAAAGTCTCAAGCCTAGCAATTTCCTCAGACTCTGGAATATAATATACAGATAAGACAGAGCTATGTTCCTAGTTCAGCTGAAGCAAACCAATGGTAATTGCAAATATTTAGTTTAATAGTGAATGTAGAAGAAAAGACTTTTTCTTGTGGAATGGCAATAGAAGTCCAGCAATTTTTCCCCTCCTTTGGGGAAATCACAATAGTAATGATGCTGTATTGTGACAATTCCCTCTTACCCATCCTTAAACTTTCCCTTATTAAACTCCAACTTTCTTTCAGGAAGTACAGAGTAGCAAAGAAACACACACACACACACACACACACACACACACACAGAGAGAGAGAGAGAGAGAGAGAGAGAAGAGAGAATATTTTTAATCTTATACAAGGTGTATGCACCAACACTAGTGTTCCCCCACTCCAGAAAATGTTCCACTCTGTTAAACAACCATGGATACATCAAAAAAACCTATTCCTATAATGCAAAAATGGACAACTGCAGGTAAATTAAAAAATATACTGTCTGTAAATTTATGTCAAACAAACCTTATGACTGAGAGAAACAAAACAAACAAACAAAAAAGATAGGCTCATCTTTTCCCAGAAGGGGGAAAAAACTTCCCCTGCACAAGTTCTCAAAGACTATTCAAAGGCAGACATTAACTTTATACTTAACAAAATTGAAGTCTATTCTGCACCCTCATCACAGGGAAAAAGGGAAGAATATATATTTACATCAGGAGTCAGAGACATAATCATCTTTAGTTGAACAAGAATGCCAGGACCAATGCTTTCCCTTTGATTAGCTGGAAAGCAATCAATGCACTCTTGGTAGATTGGAGCTTTCACTCAAAATAGAAACTGGCCTCAAGTCGAGGAAGCTGACAGTCCAAAGACAAATCTCCAGAAGGGATCTCGATACTTGGCACTAAGATCCAGGGTTGGCATACTCATCAGGACTCAAGTTTAAGGCTGAGGTTTTAAGAAGCTTATAAGCATTAAGAATTGGCAAGGTATATTAACATCTTCAACATACTCATCACACCTTTTATACTAAAGATTTACCCATCAGCTGCAGCCCTATTTGGGGAGTCCTGAGATTCCCAAACAGACATGATGTCCCTAGACTTCAAATAAATCCCTCTCTCCATTGTTACTGGTCATCTCTATCAGGAACAACAAAATAGACCCCTTTGTGCCCCCCCCATAGGACCTTGCCCTCAACTTGGATCAATAACAGTAGAGAATTTTCCATCCTCTAAATAGGAGGATGGACAACATACTCTATGCTACACCTGAGGAAGATGGGTCGTCGATATTGGGGCAGCTTGGAATGTTCCTACTCATGACCACAGAATGTGAGCTCAGATCTACAGCGATGCAGAGGTTACATAGGCTCCTAAGCTGAATATGGTCCCCAGACCAAATCAAATCAATGGGGTTTAAAGTCAACAATATTTATACCCCTTCCCCATATTAGGGAGCTACTCTCTTCCCTTATCCAGCTTTCTTTCCCTTTTCCAGCCATGACATCATCTCCACAGACAATAACTTGGCTCTACCTTCAGGTCAGATTTCAGGCTCAGAGGGAAAAAAAAAAACAAGTATAGCCACAGGCCCTTTGAAATATAATTAAAATATGCCTACTAGCTATCTACAAAATGGAGGACCCCCCAACACTTCATCTGCACTATTCCAGCCTTTAGGTCCATGACTGGCCAACAATTTGTTTGGCTTTGTATGTTCACTCTCTTTCAGCCAGCAGGTTCCAGATGCTAGCATGATGCCTACCAGACTTCCTTGGACAGACAACTCCACCAATGTGTCCTGGAGTTCCGCTTCCCCTTCCCAAGAGCCCCACCCCACTAGGGAAAGAGAGAGGCAGGCTGGGAGTATGGATCGACCATTCTATGCCCATGTTCAGTGCGGAAGCAATTACAGAAGCCAGACCTTCCACCTTCTTCATCCCACAATGACCTTGGGTCCATACTCCCAGAGCGATAAAGAATAGGAAAGCTATCAGGAGAGGGGATGGGATATGGAGATCTGGTGGTAGGAACTGTGTAGAGCTGTACCCCTCTTATCCTATGGTCTTGTTAATGTATCCTTTTTTAAATAAAAAATATTTACTTAGTTTACCTGTATTTCCTTTTTAGGATTAATCTTATTAAATTATGAAAAAGAGAGAGCAGTCACAGGACCACTTTGGCACCACTTTTGATATCAAACTGGAAGTCTGAAACATGTAAGTCCTGTTCTCCACTAGCTGAGCCATTTACACAACCACAAGATAACATATTTATTCAGATGTATTAGAGAAAATATTAAGTTTACATCAAAATTAAGAGGAAGGTACAAAAATTCCCCCATATCACCCTTGCCCCTACATATCCTTAACCCTCCTTATTGTCAACTTCCCCCAAAGAATGGCACATGTGTTACAACTGATGAACTTAAAATGGCATATGATAATCACCCATAGCCCAGTGTTTACATTAGCATTCACTTTGGGTTTGGAAAAATCAAACAGAACCATTTCACTTCCTTACAGTTTGTGTTCCAGGTCAGGAGTCAGTTTAGTACACACATTACCATGCACAAGGATCTGGGCTCAAGCCCCTGGTCCCCACTTACAAGGTGGAGGCTTCATAAGTGAAGCAGTGTTACAGGTGTCTCTTTTGGTCACTCTCTATATATACCCCCCTACTCTCTTAATTTCCCTGTCCTACTGAAGAAAATAAAAATAGGGCCCGGGTCACCATCTGGTTGAGCACACGTTACAATGTGCAAGGAAGCAGGTTTGAGCCTGCAGTCCCCACCTGTAGGGGAAAGCTTCACAATTGATGAAGCAGTGCAGCCGGTGTCTCTCTCCCTCTCTATCACCCCCTTACCTTTCAATTTCTGACTGTGTCTATCCAATAAATAAATAAAGATAATAAAAATAAATTTTAAAGGTTCCAGTCCTGGAACCTATATGGCAGGGCTCACTTTGCTGCATGATTCTCTCAAGTCATACCAAATGTTTTTTTCATCTACTGATGCCAACCTAATCAATGCAATAAGTACCACCTCAGCATGCTTCACTTCAGACTGTGTCCAGACACGTCAGGTGTGGAATGTCAACTCTTCAGCCTCATTGCTCGAGTGAGACCTTTCAGATGATTCACTTCCTAACAAAGTCCCAAAACCTAGATATAGGCCAGGTACCATGAGATAGGGCATATGTTCATATGCATCCATAAATTATGGCCAAATATATACCTGAAAGGAAAAGTGCTCAGTAGTCTGCAGTGAGTCAGTACATGCAGGAAGCAACTAGAAAGACCTAAAAAGACACCATAAAGTTCATAATCAAATAGTGGCTACTTAGACTTAGATACCCTCCTCACCTACTTTCCTATTATACTTCACTTTCTTACTCCAAAGCTAACTTTATCAAAGTAAGGACTGCAAAAGCTGAATAAGGGCAAGAGACTGGCATACTTTAACGATGACTCTTAGTCACTATCAGGTCACCCCATAAGCTGGGGCACTAGTTGGGGAGTCCTGAGATTTCCAAATAGACATGAAGGACCTAGACCTCAAATAGATCCCTCTCTCTGCTGTTACTGGTCATCTCTATCAGGAACAATACAATAGACCCCTTTGTGGGGCCCCATAGGACCTTGCTCTAAATGTGGATCAACAATGGTACAGAATGTTCCATCCTCCGAAGGGAGGCTGGACAACATACTCACCTGAGAAAGACAGGTCCTGAAATTGGGGCAGCTTGGAAAGTTCCTACTCAGGACCACAGAATGTGAGCTCAGATCTACAGGGATGCAGAGGTCACATAGGCTCCTAAGCTGAATATGGACCCCAGATCACATCAAATCGATGGGATTTACAGTCAACAATATTTATACACCTTTCCCATACTTGAGAGTTACTTTTTTCCCTGATCAAGCTTTCTAGCCCTTTATCCAGCCATGACATCATCTCCCCAGACAATCACTTGGATCCACCTGCATATCAGATGTCAGGCTCAAAAAAAAAAAAAAAAAAAAAAAAACCTAATATAGTCATGGGCTCTTTGGAATATAACTAAAATAGGACTACTAACTGCAAAATGGAGATCCCCCAACTCTTCATCTGCACTACAGTTCATGATTAGTCAACAATTTGTTTGGATCTACATGTTAAGTCTTTTTTTCAGCCACCAGGTTCCAGATGCTAGCATGATGCCAACCGGTCTTCCCTGTACAGACAACCCCACCAATGTGTCCTGGAGCTCCGCTTCCCCAGAACCCTGCCCCACTAGGGAAACAGAGAGACAGGCTGGGAGTATGGATCGACCTGTCAACACTCATGTTCAGTGGGGAAACAATTACAGAAGCCAGACCTTCTACCTTCTGCATCCCATACTCCCAGAGGGATAAAGAACAGGACAGCTATCAGGGGAGGGGACGGATACAGAATTCTGGTGGTAGGAATTGTATGGAGTTGTATCCCTCTTATGCTATGGGTTTTGTCAGTGTTTCCTTTTTATAAATAAAAATATAAAAATATAATTTGTCATCCACCTATTCATCCTTCCCTTCCTCCCCTTAACCTCTGAGAAACATTGATCTCTATACCATTTTCATAATTTGTCTTTTCCAGAATGTCATATAGTTCAGACCACACAGTATGCAGTCATTTCAGATCAGCTTCTTTAACTTAATTATATGCACTTAAGGTTTCCCTTTATCTTTTAATTGGCAGTTCATTTATATTTAAGGATGAATAACATCCCATTGAAATGAATGTACCACATTAACTAGTAACGGACATGTTGGATACTTCTACGTTTGGGCAATTATAGAATACAACTTCTATAAATTGTGTGCTTTTTGTCTAGACATATTTTCAGCTCCTTTGGGTAAGTATGAAAGCATATGAATGCTGAGTTATATAGTAAAAGTACATGGTGAATTCTCACTTAGAGAAATCTCTTCAATATGTTTTTGGGAAATTTGACTTTAACTGCATTGATATATGGATGTAACCAGTTCTTTAAATAGCATGATTTTGCCAATGCCTACCAGGCTTTCTTTTTTTTCTCATCAGTGCTATAGTAGAACAATACTGAACAGGAAAAAAAAAGTCTGTTTAGGACCTGTTGCATTTAGTCTTAAAATGTTCCCAACAATTATTTGTTGTTCTACATCTGCACCAGTTTCTTTCTTCATTTTTTTTTTTTTCCTCACCAGTGTTTGATGTTATCAACACTCCTACTTTGGGCCATTTTACTAGGTGGGCCATGGTTTCTCACTGTTGTTTTTAACTTGCACTTCAATGATGATATACTATAGGACATATTTTCATTTGATTTTTGCCCTATGTATATCTTCTTTGGCTAGCTGTTTGTTCAGGTCTTTGTCATATCTTTTAAACAAAATGGTAGAGTTTTATCATTTTATTGAAGGGGCATTATTGGTTTACAGTGCTGCTATTGACAAACAGATAAAATTTCTCATATTCCCAACTAAGGTTATTTTCCACCATCATGTAACAGGACAGGATGATAATTATTGTTTCATTGTAAAATATTTGTATATTTTTGAATAATAGTCCTTTATCATTATGTATTTTTTGCATAGATATTTTCCATTTTGTTGCTTTTCATTTCATTATTTTGATACTGTTAACAACAAAGCAGAAGTTTTCAATTTAAATAAAGTCCAGCTTATCATTTGTTTCATGAGTCCTGTCTTTGGTATTGGATCTAAAAATCTTTCCCAATCAAAGACCTCTAGACATTAATTTATGTCACTTTCTAGAAGTTCTACATGTTATATTTAGATCTACGATCTATTTAAAGTCAACTTTTGACAAGAGTATAAGATCAGTGCCTAAATTCACTTTTGTAAGATCTTTAATTTTAAATAAAATCAGTTATTAAATTTTGAAGTTAATAATGATACACAGATGTAAGACTTACTAGTCTCAGGATGAGGGCTCCACACATTATTAACACTTCTGATTCTGTAAAAATGGAGTGAACTAAGTTTTCCATGTTCCTCCCAGTAAGTGAATCTAGGAGTCTTGGCCACTATATGTAAGAATAAAATCAGACAACTTCCATTCATTTCTTCTGATATCATTCATTACGAGAATATATTTGAAAAACATATATATGTCAAACAAGCAGATAGTTCAGTATCTAGAATATGTAGAGAAATTTAAACTTTAGCGGATTAAAAACAAAGCAACCTAGGGCCAAGTGGTGACACACCTTGTTGAGAGCACAAGTTACTGTGTGCTAGGACCTATCCTCAAATTCCTACACCTCACCTACAGATGCACACTGGAAAGGGACCAGGAACTAATCATCCTTCTCGCCGCCCCCATGATACACGCACGCACGCATGCACACACACAGAGCCCTTTACACCAAATACACCAAATCCAGTCCAGGTTCTGCTTGCGTTTCCCCGTGTGCTTTAGTTCTCAGCTTCCATCTAGGAGTGACATCATCCCATACTCATGCTTCTGTTTCTGGCTTATCTCATTTAACATGACTCCTTCAAGCTTCACCAAAATGAGGTGAAGAAGGTCAAGTCATCATTTTTAATAGACAAGTAGTACTCCACTGTGTATATATACACACCACAACTTTCTAAGCCACTCATCTGTTCTTGGACACCTGGGTTGCTTCCAGGTTTTGGCTATTACAAAATGTACTGCTCTGAATCTAGATATATACCGATTTTGGGGGATGAGTGTGTTTGGTTCCCTAGGAAATACATCCAGGAGAGGAACTGCAAGGTCATAGGGCAGGTCCATTTCTAGCCTTCTGAGAATTCTCCAGACTACTCTCAACAGAAGTTGAACCAATTGACATTCCCATCAGCAGTGCAGAAGGGTACCTTTGCCTCCATGACCTCTCCAGCATTTCTTGTTGTTGTCCTGCTATTCTCATGGGAATGAAGTGGGATCTCATTATTGCCTTTATTTGCATTTTTTCTGACAATCAGTGACTTGAAGCAGCTCTTCATTGTCTGTTGGCCTTTTGGATCTCTTCTTTGGTGAACATACTGGTCATATCCTCTCCCCAGTTTTGCATGGGGTCATTGTTGTTGCTGCTGCTGAATTAGGTGAGCCTCTTGTCTGATGTATAGCATGTAAAGCTTTTCTCCCACTCTGCAAGGGGGGCTCTCTGGGTGGGGGTTTCTTTTGCTGTGTAGAAGCTTCCCATTTGATATAGTCCCACTGGTTTATTTTTGGTTTTGTCTTCTTGGCAATTGAATTTGTGTCACTGAAAATGCCTATAAAATTTAGATGTAACAGAATTCTGCCAAAATTTCCTCTCAGTATTTGATAGTGCTGGTCTAACATCTAAGCCCCTGATCCATTTGGAGTTTGCTTTTACATGTGGTGAAATGTAGTGTTTTAGTTTCATCCTTCTGCACGTTTCAACCCAATTTTTCCTATACCATTTGGTAAAGAGACCCTCCTTTTCTCTATTTAATTGCCTGGGCCCCCTTTCTCAAAGATTAAATGACCATAGGTAAAAAGGTTTATGTCTGGGCTCCCAATTCTTTTCCATTGGTCATTATGCCCATTTTTGCACCAATACTAGACAGGATTGATTACAATATAATTCAGTTTGAGATCTGGGAGTTCAGTTCTGTTCTTTCTCCCACGATTGTTTTGGTGACTCTACTTATTTTTCTGGTTCCAGGTTATAGGACTACAAGATTACAGACTACAAGCAGTTCTGTTTTAAATTGGAAATGGGACCATATATGTACAATTTAATATAAAGATATTATATTGCCTTCTCCTCTTCACAATTGTTTGAACATAATATTTGATATGGTTTTAAGTTTATGTAATGTAAATCTTAATAATAATAAATAAAAATAGTGCAGATAAAAGAAGATACATTTCTGTACTCAAATTGGGAAAATAAAAACATCAATAAGATGAAGTAAAATATGTGTGTAAACTATAATACCTATAGCAGCCTCTAAAATTTTATATAAAGGGATATATCTTAAAACATTAGATTTCAATAAAGCTATAATGCAACAAATGCTTATGTAGCCCACAGTAAGGAAGGGGGAAGTAATCAAAAAGACAGAGAGATGAAGAATGAAGAAAAAAATAAAATGTTAGATTTAATCCCCAAAATATCAATAATTGATAATAATGGAAATTATCTAAATACACTAATTAAAAGGCAGATATTGACAGTGTGCATAAAATACACAACCCGACTGCACATTGTCACTATAAACCCACTCCAAAGAAAACATTCCTGGCTGAAATAAAAAATGGGGAGATATTTGGGAGTGTGATGCCTCCATTTCTGTTTCTAACCCCACCTATGTGTCCTGGAGCTCCAATTCCCCAGAAGCCTGCCCCACTAGGGAAAGAGAGAGTCAGGTTGGGAGTATGGATTGACCTGTCGACGCCCATGTTCAGTGGGGAAGCAATTACAGAAGCCAAACCTTCCACCTGCATCCCACAATGACCCTGGGTCCATACTCCCAGAGGGTCAAAGAATAGGAAAGCTATCAAGGGAGGGGATGGGATACAGAGTTCTGGTGGTGGGAATTGTGTGGAGTTGTACCCCTCCTATCCTATGTTTTTGTCAGTGTTTCCTTTTTTATTATTGTTGTAGTTATTGATGTCATCGTTGTTAGATAGGGCAGAGAGAAATGGAGAGAGGAGGGGAAGACAGAGGGGGAGAGAAAGATAGACACCTGCAGACCTGCTTCACCACCTATGAAGCAACTCCCCTGCAGGCGGCGAGCCAGGGGCTCGAGCCGGGATTCTTAGGCCTGTCTTTGCGCTTCTAGCACATGCACCTAACCCGCTGTGCTACCACAGGACTCCCCAGTGTTTCCTTTTTATAAATAAAATTTTAAAAATAAGAAAAAAATGGAAGATATAATATGCTAATCAAAACAAATAAGGGATGTCTATAGTCATAGCAGATAAAGTGTTTACAGAGCAAGGAAAAAACATTGGATAAAGACAAGGGCACTGTACAATAAGAAAGGGTCAATCTATCAAGATGACAAATGTAAAATAAGGGATCAGAAACTGATAAAACCAAAAGGAGAAATAGATGATTCCTGAAGTATACTCTGAGACTTCAGCATTCTTTTCTCAACAGTTAGCAAGAAATCATACAGAAAATAAAGAATAGAGAATAATCCAATGTTTTATTTTATTTTATTTTATTTTATTTTATTTTATTTTATTTTTTACATCCAGGGTTATTGCTGGTGCTCTGTGCCTACACTATGAATCCACAGCTCCTGGAAGCTGTTTTTTTCCATTTTGTTGCCCTTGTTGTTGTTATTGTTTCCATTGATGTTGTTGTTGTTGTTGGACAGGACAGAGAGAGCGAAATAGAGAGGAGTGGAGACAGAAGGGAGGGGGAGAAAGGCCTGCTTCACCACTTGTGAAACTACCCCCCATATAGGTGAGGAGCTAGGGGCTCTAACCTTAGCAGGTCCTTGTGCTTGGTGCTATGTGCACTTAACCCACTGCTCTACCGCCTGACCCTCCCCGCCACAATGTTATTTTCAACCAAGATCAAATGTGCACATACAGAATACCTGCTACAACAACAGTAGAGTGCACGTTATTTTCAAGTACTCTCAGAACACAGATCAAAATAGCTTAATTCTGGGACTATAAAAGAAACCTGAGCAGATTTCAAATAGCTGAAGTTATACACAATATATTATATAACCACAATGAAATCAAATTAGAAATGAGTAATAGAAAACAAGTAGAAACTAAGCAATGGACTTTGGAGTAACCTATGGATGAAAGAGTAATTCTCCAAAGAAATCAGAAATTACATTAAGTAAATGAAAATGGGAAAAATATATAAATATTTGAAACACAGCTGAGTCAGTGCTACAAGGAAAATATATAGCACTAAGTGCTTATGTTTGAAAAGAGGACTAGCCTGAGAGATATCTTAGCAGCAACACACAGGACCTGTATGCATCCAGTAAGTCTCAGGTCTGGTCTATACCACTGTACATGCCAGAGCCAAGAACTGCTCTAGTAACTCTAGTTTTCTCTGTGTCTTTCTCTCTCCTCCTCAATTTCTTCCCTCTCATAAAAGGGAGGGCAGGAGGGAGAGAGGAAGGAACAGAGAAAGACAATGGTGAATATTAGTTCATTTAAAATAGAAAAGACCAGTAAGGTGAATCACTTGATAGTGACCCAGCTTTGTTATGGCACAAACCAGCTCCCCACTGCACTGAAGGGGTGTCTTTCCTTCTCCCTCCTCATTCTGTCTCTTTCTCTAAAAAAAATGTTGGCTTGGCTTGAAAAGAGAAAAAAAAGATTCAGATCAATAAGTTAAGCTCACATGTCAAGAAGCTAGAAAATGTAGAATATGAAGAAAAGCAAATATAACTGAGGGGAAATCACAGTGATTAAAGGGGGGAATCTATAAAATGGAACTAGAAATTAGAGAAAAGAACTAGACTAATAGCTGATTCTTTGAAAAGGTCAATAACTGACAAACTTTTAGTAAAATTGGCAAAAGATGACACAATTTATCAGTATCAGGAACTACAGGATAAATCATTATAAATCTTGCAGGTACAAAAACAATGATAAATTGACATTCTTGACATTCTGTGAACAACTTCATACATAAATATATAATGATTCAGATTAAATGGACCATTTCTTTGAACACTACAAAATACCAACACAGACAAACCAATATAAAATAGAGGATTTGAATAGTACCATAATTATCTGGGGAGATTTAATTTGTAAATTAAATACACACACAGGGAAAGATAGCTTCTGAAGAATTCTTTATGAAGCAGGACCGCCCCCCCCCACACCTATGGACATATAATTTCTTTTAAGATTTTATTTTTTAATTATTATATTTATTTATCTATGGGATAGAGACAGCCAGAAATTGAGAGGGAGGGAAGAGATAGAAAGGGAGAGAGAAAGAGAGACACCTGCAGCCCTGCTTCATCACTTGCAAAGCTTTCCTAATACAGGTGGGAGCCAGGGGCTTGAATCTGGGTCTTTGTGCATTGTAAGATGTGCACTCAACCAGGTGTGCCACCACCCGGCCCCGACATCTAATTTTTGACAAGGGGACCTGAACTATTAAGTAGAGAAAAGAGAATCTCTAACAAATGAGGTTGGAAAAATTGGGTTGAAACGTGCAGAAGAATGAAACTAAAACACTACATTTCACCATATGTAAAAGCAAACTCCAAATGGATCAGGGGCTTGGATGTTAGACCAGCACTATCAAATACTGAGAGGAAATTTTGGCAGAATTCTGTTACATCTAAATTTTATAGGCATTTTCAGTGACACAAGTTCAATTGCCAAGAAGACAAAACCAAAAATAAACCAGTGGGACTATATCAAATGGGAAGCTTCTACACAGCAAAAGAAACCCCCACCCAGAGAGCCCCCCTTGCAGAGTGGGAGAAAAGCTTTACATGCTATACATCAGACAAGAGGCTCACCTAATTCAGCAGCAGCAACAACAATGACCCCATGCAAAACTGGGGAGAGGATATGACCAGTATGTTCACCAAAGAAGAGATCCAAAAGGCCAACAGACAATGAAGAGCTGCTTCAAGTCACTGATTGTCAGAAAAAATGCAAATAAAGGCAATAATGAGATCCCACTTCATTCCCATGAGAATAGCAGGACAACAACAAGAAATGCTGGAGAGGTCATGGAGGCAAAGGTACCCTTCTGCACTGCTGATGGGAATGTCAATTGGTTCAACTTCTGTTGAGAGTAGTCTGGAGAATTCTCAGAAGGCTAGAAATGGACCTGCCCTATGACCTTGCAGTTCCTCTCCTGGATGTATTTCCTAGGGAACCAAACACACTCATCCCCCAAAATCGGTATATATCTAGATTCAGAGCAGTACATTTTGTAATAGCCAAAACCTGGAAGCAACCCAGGTGTCCAAGAACAGATGAGTGGCTTAGAAAGTTGTGGTGTGTATATATACACAGTGGAGTACTACTTGTCTATTAAAAATGATGACTTGACCTTCTTCACCTCATTTTGGTGAAGCTTGAAGGAGTCATGTTAAATGAGATAAGCCAGAAACAGAAGCATGAGTATGGGATGACGTCACTCCTAGATGGAAGCTGAGAACTAAAGCACATGGGGAAACGCAAGCAGAACCTGGACTGGATTTGGTGTATTGTACCAAAGTAAAGGACTGTGTGTGTGTTTGTGTGTGTGTGTGCGTGTGCGTGTTCAGGTTCTGATACGGGATGGTGGAGAAGGACCTAGGTGGAGGGTTAAAATGTTTTTCAGAAAACCGATGAATACTGTACATGTACCAGTAACAGTATCTAATGAAAACCATTAATTCCCCAATGAAAAGATAGTAAAAATAAAATGATATAATTTCAAGTGTAAGGATGCCCTACTGCATCTTATTACATGAAATAATATCAAACAGAAGAATTACAAAGGAGTATGTTCAAGACATACATAATTTTATAATCCCCACAAGGTAATATTTCATCTTGCCTGCTTTGTCATCCTATTAACACACAGAAACTGTTTTATTTTCTGACTTGTCTATGTGTGAGCACTAGAGTTAATGACTATAATTTCCTCAGTGTATATTTCCTAAAGACA
This sequence comes from Erinaceus europaeus, assembly GCF_950295315.1. NCBI lineage: Eukaryota > Metazoa > Chordata > Mammalia > Eulipotyphla > Erinaceidae > Erinaceus > Erinaceus europaeus. Next base: position 87,712,183 of record NC_080185.1, on the reverse strand, counting down.
AGTGTATTTTGTCACCTAAACCCACTATAATGAGTTGCCAAGAAATTAACATGGATACAAAGCCAATGCCTACATGTAGGCGTGTCTACCCCTCCTTAAGATATGTTGATATAGTTTTCCAATGGGCCTTTCATTAACACAGCTTCCTTTATTCTCATGATGTTCCCTTTCTATTTGATGTTAAAGTATTCCTTTGTGATACCTGCTAGTGTTGTTAGTTTTCTTGTGATATTTTTTTTTAAAAAAGAAAGAAGATGAGGAAGAGGAGGAGAAATAGAGGAAGAGAAAGAAGAAGGAGAAGGAGAAGAAATAGTACAAAGGAAGACAATTTGCTCATTTAAGATAATACAGGGGAGCCCTTTAACAATGAGTAGGGACTTAAGAGATAAAAAAAGGCAGTGAGGCTACTTGAAGGAGGAAATATATTTTATCTGAAAAAAAGAGTCATGAGGGGGGAAAATACGTGTTTAGGGACTAGGTAATTTGTTCAAAGAGACTAAAAGTATATGATTTGAAAGAAAAATGTGTGAGGCTGGGTGGTGGCACACTTGGTTGAGCATACACGTTATAAGGAGCAAGGACCTGGGTTCAAGCCCCTTCAGAGGGAAAGCCTTGAGAGTGGTGAAGCAGTGCTGCAGGTGTCTCTCTGTTTGTCTCCTCTATCACCCCTTCCTTCCTGAGTTCTGGCAATCTCTATACAATAAATAAAGATAATAACAACATTAAAAAAAAAAGAAGACATCTTAGGCATAGAATCAATTAGATTTGATTAGCTAAAAGTGAAATGGGTAGCTGAAGGAGGGGGTTAATGAAGATGCTTCTCCAACACTGTTTTAGAAAACTTAAGATCTTTTCAGCCACCAGGTTCCAGATGCCAGCAAGATGCTGACCTGGACAGACGACCCCATCAATGTGTACTGGAGCTCCACTTCCCCAGAGCCCCACCCTACTAGGGAAAGAGAGAGGCAGACTAGGAGTATAGATCGACCAGTCAACGTCCATGTTCAGTGGGGAAGCAATTACAGAAGCCAGACCTTCCACCCTCTGCAACCCACAACCCATGACTCCCAGAGAGATAGAAATGGGAAGGCTAGCAGGGGAGGGGATGGGATATGGAGATCGGGTTGTGGGAATTGTGCGTAACTGTACCCCTCTTATTCTATGGTTTTGTTAATGTCTCCTTTCTTAAATAAAAAAAAAAGAAAGAAAACTTAAGATCAGGAACAAACGGCGTTCTAGATTTTGGATGGGGGGAAATATCAGCACATATTAAGGTAGAGACACCTGTGTATCTAGATAAACATGTCCTTCAGAGAGTGGAAATATGAGGTAGATGTTCACAAAACTCTTTTGAAGTACAAATGTGAGAGGTAACTGTATCTGGATCACGGAGTCATGGTGGTAAGCTGTGTTACACATTGAAAGGACAGACTGAAAAGCTAAAAGAAAGACAGAAGGAGGAAGGAAAGAAAGGAGGGCAGGTGGGGCTGCGGGGTGGGGGGGGAGAAGCTGACGGATCAAAACCCAATGTTCTTGTTTCACTATTTGCCATTCAATCTTTTCAAATGTAGTTCAGATTACCCGCAAAGCACTAACAGAGGACTCAGCCTTGAATAAAACAGAGATGGAAAGGCTGTAGTTCATCCATTTATCAGCCATTACTGCCAACTGCTTCCTCTTCTGTCTCCGCAAGGCTTCTCTGGGGGAGGTAGGGACCTGCTGAGGTCAGTAAAGAATATTCCATAGCTTTCTTTGGTAAATGATTACTGATTACAGAAAGTGACTAGAAAATGCTCTAGCAGACCAAGGCAAAATCCCTCCTTCTACAAATGATGATGCTGTTTCTACTTGTGTGGTCTTTAATGGAAAAAGCAAACAGACACTGTGATTCTGTGGATGTCACAGAATGTAGTTTCTGGTACAAACAGCCTGGGAAAAGTAGTTTTTTTTTAAGGAAAATAAAATGATTGATGGGAAGTATTCAGGTTGGCATAGGCTAAGGGGTAGATTGAGAAAATCATGAGGCTCAAATTCTGATGTTCTATAAAAGGATATTTCTTTTTTAAAAAGACTTTATTAATCAAAAGCAATTATTCAATAATTTCTGAGAGTCTTATAAAACAAATATATAGAGGATCCAACACGTAGCTTATTTACTTTGCAAAGAAAAGCTCCTCCGTGGATATTAAATTGGCTGTGGAGTGAACTGTTCACATTTTTTTTAACCATCCATGACAAGTGGCTAAGGGTCTAAAATGTCATCTTTTCTGGCTGAATAATCTTGATTATTTTACAAAAACTCTTGAATGACTGTTATACCCATTAATGATTTTATGGGCTTCCTTGATAGCTCATCAAATTACCTGCACCCATCTTTAGCTACTGTGAAAAGATCACTTTGACTTTCTAATCAAAAACTGTATTTAAATATTGTTCAAAACATTATGTTCTGTGCAAAGGATGTAAGCCTTGGGAGGGGGGAACACTTCCGAGAAAAAAAGAAAAACACACTATCAGGCAGCATTACTCAAGGAAGTGAGCTGCCCTGGGATATTAATTAAGTCCAGTTCTTGCACCCAAATTAAATCAATGTCTTCTAACTCCAGTTTAAAAGTGAAGGAGAAGTAGAAAATATCTTGCTTATGAAGAGAAAATGGCTGTTACACAGTAGTATGACTTCCTTGATGAAGCACTTCCTTATATTCTCTCTGACATGGAAAGATAGGAAATAGTAAAGGGAAGGGAGTTGGGTAGTAGCACAGCGGGTTAAGTGCACATGGCACAAAGCGCAAGGACTGGTGTAAGGATTCCGGTTCCAGCCCCCGGATCCCCACCTACAGGGAAGTCGCTTCACAGGTGGTGAAGCAGGTCTGTAGGTGTCTATCTTTCTCTCCCCCTCTCTTTCTTCCCCATCTCTCTCCATTTTTCTCTGTCCTATCCAACAACAATGATATCAATAATAACTACAACAATAAAACAAGGACAACAAAAGGGAATAAGGAAAGGAAGAAAGAAAGAAAGAAAGAAAGAAAGAAAGAAAGAAAGAAAGAAAGAAAGAAAGAAAGAAAGAAAGACGGAAGGAAGGAAGGAAGGAAGGAAGGAAAGAAAGAAAGAAAGAAAGAAAGAAAGAAAGAAAGAAAGAAAGAAAGAAAGAAAGAAAATAGTAAAGGGAAATCTGGAATCATGGAGCTTGGAGGGAATTTTGGATTTTTCTCATTGGTTTACTCCAAATGCTAAGATTAAGGAAACAGCTTATATGTGACCAGTATAGTGTGAATTACACTCAATCACTAAGAAAAACAGACCTGTGTGTTCTGAATACTGAGTGAGGCCTAAGAGTAAGTAACACTTTGCTTGAGCGCTTTTAAGTTTATTTGAATTAAGTTTTGGGATTAAGTTGATAAGAGCAAACTGAAAAAGTATCATGCTCCGTAGTAACTTAGCTGCTAACTGCTTTTGAAAAATTGCTCTTACAGTTGTCTGTGGTGTTGGTCAGCATTAAACTAAACTGTCTTTAACATAAATAAAGGATTTCTTTCTTTTTTCTTTTCTTTTTTTCTTTACCAAAGCACTGTTCAGCTCTGGTTTATGGTGGTGCAAGGGATAGAACCTGGGATTTTGGAGCCTCAGGCATAAGACTGTTTGCATAGCCATTATGCTATCTACCCTCCGCCCCTGCTATCTACTCTCCACCCCCAATATAGGATTTCTAAGAGAAAAGTCATAAAACAAATGGAAATGTTGGCTTGTCTAGAAAGATTGAGTCTGGAAAAATAAAGAAGACAATCATTTTTCTAAGAAGGTAAATTTTCTCCATGTTCTTATTCCATCTTCAGGAGAACTCATTAAAAAGGAAATGAGAAAATTGACTCAGATATATTAAAGAAAATATACAACTTATCAATCCATAGGTTGATATTGCCCATAGATGTTTCTTCCAGAGATATCACTCTCAGCTTTTTTTTTTTTTCATTCAGTATTTTATTCCAGAGTTTGAAGTCAAGTCTTGACAGCAATGGTAAACAACAAAAGTTCTAAGTTTAGGAAACTACTGATTTCTGACCAATTCTTCAAGTTTGGGTGAAGTTTAAGTCTTTTCCATCAACCCATTGGCCTCCCGTTCCACATCTACCATCTGTCCAATCAACAACATTCTTTGTTATATCCCTGTGGTCAAATCAAGTATGATTCACTCAACAAGGGGAAAACAAAATCAACCAAGTCTTTTTCTCTAACACAATCAACCAAATTAGTATAGGAAAGGAGCTACTAGGTCACATCCAGTCCATCCCTCTGGGGACAGAGCAAAGCCACTCCTTCATATCATGCTACATTACTTCTCAACAGCATTGTCCTCTTTCATTATAAAAAATTATAAATGACTCAGTGACAGAGTTTCCACCATTTCCTCTGAAAGGTTAGCCCACAATCCAGTAATTTTCAGTGTCAAGATGGTTTCTCTGATAGCTAACGTGCCCTTGTCTTGATTTCATCTAATTATGTTCTGATCTACCCTGATTTCATTCTATATAATTCCCTATTTGTTCAAATAGTTATATGACTATCATACCCTCTTGCCTCTCCCTTTTCAATAGTAAGTTGGCCAACTTTTAAACTAACGTTGGCAAAGGAAACTCTGCAACTCAGCTATTGCACAAATTCTAGCCACCTTAGTATTTTCTACTCTATGCAGAGAATGCCAACTAATTTCTTGCAGTTATGTGTGCTATGTCCAGGTCTCTGCCTATATACTGGGCAGTGGGTGAGTGTCCAGAGGCCAGAGACTGCATTTGAACTGCTCCTTTTCTCATCTTCATTATTCTTTTTCTCTAAGACACCAAAGCACCTCTAGCTATTTTTCTTGACCACATGTTTTGAGGGAAGTAGAACAGGCTAACTTCTCAAAAATATGATGTCTTAGCAGGTGATGCTATTGATTGTAGTTGGGTACAAAAACTGTTCATTCATTTACTCGGCTTCTACTGGAAATCAGCAATGCCATACCCTATACAAGTCACTAAGCATATTATGTGAATCAGACATATTTCCTCTTACTGAAGAAATTCAGTCTAATAAAAAGGAGAGTTAAAAGGTCTTTCTCTATAACTTCTCCTTCAGCTCCTTTTCTAATATGGGTTGTTTTAAAAAGGTAAAATAAAATGTACTCAAAAGCACATAAAGTGAAAGAAAAATCCCTCACCTCTCATCTACCCCTCACTGAAACTGAGTCTCTGCCTCTAGTGCCTTAATGAAACATTTTCTGCAAGTGTCAACCAGTAACCTAATTAGCAAACCCAGTAGCCTTTTCTCAGTACTCATACAACTTAAAGGCAAAAGCACTTAACACTGTTGATCTATGGCCTACTCTTTCTTGAAATCCTCCCCCCAGCTGTTGATTTCCACAGCATCACTTTCCTACATCTCCTCTTCTCATCTCTTATTGCCTTTCCTAGATGGTATTTCCTCTCACTCTCATCTGCTTACTTCTTAGATTTGATATAAAAAGAGTAAGAAACATTGAGAAGAAGACATTACTCCATCATCAGTGAACCTTGTTTCATCTCTTCTTAATGTAGACGAGATATTCTTGCATATATTTCTTATTGAACTGCAACACTCACACTTTGGCTCTGACTTCTCCAAGGACCTTGCAGCTGCAATTAGTCCTTCTTTCAAACACAATCAATTTATCCACAACAGTGGAATATCCCATTTGCAGTGAGATCTTTTTAAAATTGATTCTTACTGAGGAGATGTAGTTTCCCAAGCTGTTGTTTTCTTAGGGGTACAGTTTCAAATCTCCCCAACATCTTGGCAAGGACACCTTATACACCACCTAAATGTGTTCATCTCCCTCCACCATAGATTCCCAACATACTTATTCCCCGTTTTCTCCTCCACTTTTAGTATTCATAGATATTTACTATTCGTGATTTCAAAAGAATATCCCTTCTTCTGAATACCAACTGCCTTCTAGTTATTACTCTACTTTTCTGCATGTCTTTCACAGTTAAATGCCTAGAAAGATTTACTGTCTCTATTTCTCACTTCCCATTCTTTCATGAAACAATCCATTCAGGTTTCTGCCTCCAATACCCCATTATCATTGTTGTCAATGACCTTCATGTTGCTATAACCCAATTGTCAGTTCTCAGAACTATTGGCTCATCAACATCTGATTTAACGAACTACTTCCTCTTTTATGAATCAATTTCTTCATTTGTAGTGTGGGATAACATTCTCTGTTTGATTGCCAACATCATACCGCTCACTTCTTACAATGCATTTTAGTTAATTTTCATCTGCCTTATCTCTTCATATTGGAAGTACAGGACTCAGTCCAAAATCCTGTTTCCTCTTTATTATAATCTACACTTAGTCTCCAAGTGAATACATACATACATACATACATACATACATTTTTTTCTCTGTCTCTCTGTCTCTCATTCTCTCTCTCTCTCTCTCTCTCTCTCTCTTGCTCTAGAATATTAGATTCCATGAGGGAAAGTACGATTTTGGCTACTAACTGCTATATCCCTAGTTTCTACACGAGTGTCTGACAAAGTTCATAGCTCTACTTGATATGTGCCATCTGAATGAGTAGGTGAAGGAATGTTTCTTTTCCCTGTACTTCCCTCTTAAGTTTGTGACACCCAGGGTCATGTTCATGGTGTTCTTCCCCTCAACACTACACTTCAACTCCCATGTACCCCAATGACTCTCAGTCTAAATACTGAGTTCTTGTTCCTTGTTTGAATCCAAAAGGCAGGGCTACAAATGCTTACTGGACATTCTTAGTTGGAGTTGTTACAAATAATTTAATTCCCACATGTTGGAATTAAATTCATAATTCACCTTGTTTCTGATAGATAATGCTAAGTGCTTAGTAGGCACTCAATTCATGTAACTTCTTGTGATTCCACCTACTTTATTAAGTGGCTAACTTTGAACTCATCTTTGACTTAAAGATTTATTTCCTTCCCTGAACCCATAACCTCAATTTTCAAACGTCTGGAAGTCTGACAACCCAACACCCCTGAGATTCTCAGCTTTTAATCCTCACTCTAGTGACCTTCACTGTCCTTTCCTGGCACATGTTCATTAAATTCAATTAGCTATTCAATGAGTACTTAGTATGTAACCCTACTAGACCCTATGAAGGCTGTGCTAGAGATACAAGGATGAATTACACAGGAACACCTCCCAAAATTTACAGAAGAAAAAAGATGAGCAAATAGAAATTTTACAACATGGAATAAGCACTTTAAGGTAGAGGAAACCAGAGTTTTAAAAGACCCAATACACTTCAGAAATAGACAGAGCTAAGAAAGGTTTCTTAAAAGTGCTAAAATATACATATATGGCCAAAGTCTGAGTATTGAGTAAAATTTAGCTAAGCAGATGAGAAGGCAGTCATAATTCCATGAAGAAGGAACAGAGCATGAACAGAAGGAGAAATGGGAAAGAGGTTATTGCTAAGAAAGTACAAACAGCTGGACAGAGGTATAACTTAAAATGAAAACTTATGTGGAAATAAATGGTATTTATATTCTAAAGGGCTTTTCCAACCCTATAAAGGCATTTGGATTTTGTCCTGAAAACAGTAGCAAAACTGGAAGGGTGTCGGTGAGCAAGGTTTTTTTTTTCCCCCACATTTTCATTTAGAAAAGACTCTGGGGACCAGAGAAGTGATTCAGTGGGAGACAGGGATCTATTCTCTGGAAATGCATAAATGAGGAGTGGTGGTGAGTCTCTCTTTCACTTCCTCATCAATCAGAAGACTCTAGGGTCATGAAGACATCTCAATGATGAAGCACAAGATTTGCATGCTTGAGGCCTCAGAGGCTGAAGGTTCAGTCCCTAGTACAATCATCTGCCAGAGCTGAGTGACATTATAGTCTCTTTAAAGAAGACGCGGATTACTGTGTGGAGACTACTAAATTAAAGAGATCGCAAGCATGGCGGTACAGAAAGTAGATAAACTATTTGAGAGACTACTGCAATGAACAAACGAGGGAATGAATTTGAGGAAATTTAAGAAGGTACAAATTTCTATGACTTGATCAATTAAGACATAGAAGTCAATAAAACAAATGGATTGTGGTCCGGGAGGTGGCACAGTGGATAAAAAGCATCAGATTCTCAAGTGTGAGGTCCCGAGTTCAATCTCCGGCAGCACATGTACCAGAGTGACGTCTGGTTCTCTCTCTCTCTCTCTCTCTTCCTATCTTTCTCATTAGTAAATAAGTAAAATCTTTTTAAAATTTTAAACAAGAGAAATGGATTAATAGTGAACATTTTACTTACGTAGAGATACACAGGACCACAAGCAGGTGTTGTCAGGCTTTGATTATTGAGGTTAATGAGATTAGTATATACATGTGGGGGGTTTATATGTCAACAGATGCCAAGAATGAAGGAAAGTACATGGGGGAGCAGTGTGAAATGGAATGAGAGACTTAGAAATCCTACTTGCTAAATAAAATGAGAATAAATTAAAAACCACCTAGATTGTGTAGTATAATAATAGAACCTTGAATAAAAAGATACTTAAGGGAACATTGGAGGAAAATGAACCATAGAGGAGGAATAGCCAAGAGAAACTGAAAAGGAACTAATGGAAGAACCACTGGAGTCAAAGCAACAGGGTACGTTTGAGATGGAAGCTATAGTCAGCACTTTTAAGTGAAAAGGAAAGATTGTATTTGTTTAATTCTGTCTCTCAATAATTCATGTCCATTCAGAATCCCAGAATACATCTTTAATTGAAAATACGGCCTTTGCAGATATAATGAGGTAAGATGAAGTCATACCAGATTAAGGTAGGCCTTAAATCTAATGACCAGTGTCCTATTAAGAAGGCCATGCAGACACAGAGACACAGGAAAAAATGCCATGTGCAGGCAGAGGCAGAAATGGGAGTGATGTGTTTATGGGCCAAGGAATGCCAAGAGTTGCTGACAACTATCAGAAGATTAAGAAGAGGGAAGGCAGAGCTCTCAGTCTGTGAGCTCAGTCTGACAGAGATTTGGAGGTTTTGCAGGCTCCTGTGCTCAATATGAACAGATATGAGCCAAGGTTAGATCACTGTGGTAAAGTTAATTACATTTATGTATTTCCTTTAAGTTTCCGAGCAACTCTCGCCCTAATCCTGCTTCCTAGTTCTACTGTCCACTATGACACCATCTTCCCAGACAATATTTCTACTCCACCCTCATGCAGCTATCAAGCACAAGCAAAGATTACTAAGACATAGGGCTCCAGAGCTGGGTAGTGGTGTAACTGGTTGAGCACATGTAACAGTGTACAAGGATCCCGGTTCAGACCCCAGGTTTCCACCTGCAGGGGGAAAACTTTTTAAGTGGTGAATCAAGTGTCTCTCTGTCTCTCTTCTTCTCTATCACCCCCTTCCCCTCTCAATTCCTGGCTGACTCTACCCAATAAGTAAAGATTACAAAAAAAAAAAAAAAGACATAAGCTCCTAGGAATATTCCTAAAATAGACTTCCTAGCTTCCTTCCACCCTAAGGTCCCTAATTTCATCTGCTCTATTCCTTCTTTATGGATCCTGTTTAATAAACAATTTGTCTTGCTTCTTACTGCTTTCAGCCACTAAGTTACAGATGCTACTATGATTCCACCTTACTTTTCTAGGCAGATGAACTCAATAATGCTTTCTGGGACCTCACCTCTCCAGAGCCCTACCCCACTTGGGAAAGATAACAACAGTCTGGCGGGTATGGATCGACCTGTCAATGCTCATGTCCAGCAGGAAAAACAATTACAGAGGTCAAAACCCCCATCTTGAATTTTGTTCCATACTCCAAGCTCCCAGATAGGTAAACAATAGGGAAGTTTCCAATGGATAGAATGGGACACAGAACTCTGGTAGTGGGAACTGTATGGAATTGTACTCCTATTATCAATATTAAATCACCAGCAGTGAAGCAGTGCTGCAGATGCCTCTCTCTCTCTCCCTCTCTCTTCCCCTTCTCTCTGTTTCTCTCTGTTCTATCAAACAAACAGAGTTCCTAAAAATGTGAGTGCAGATAACATCTTAAAGATGTTTAGCTGTAAAGAAGAAACAGAATATCTAAAGATCAACATAAGTTTGAAAAAGATTGGTTTCAAGATCACACAGAGAGAGAGAAGCCAGTTTGTAGACATGGAGGAAGGAACAAGGAGAAAGGAAAACAGGTTGTCATAAAAGTCATGACACATTTTTGCATAGAAAAACGTAGGACAATACTTTCTACCAACCCAATATAATATATGAGGAAAGAATAAGACTTAAAGGAACAATTTGTTAGGAAGTAGAGGAGAATGAGGTCCATGTTACATGTAGGAGAACAAGGAGGAAATGTAATTTTCATTTTTTTCATTTTTTTATATTTATTTACTTATTTTTCCCTTTTGTTGCTCTTGTTGTTTAACATTGTTATGGTTATTGATGTCATCATTGTTGGATAGGACAGTGAGAAATGAAGAGAGGAGGGGAAGACAGAGAGGGGGAGAGAAAGACAGACATCTACATACCTGCTTCACCCCTTGTGAAGCGACTCCCCTGGAGGTGGGGAGCCAGGGGCTCGAACCGGGATCTTTACGCCAGTCCTTGCACATGGCGCCACATGCACTTAACCCGCTACACCACCGCCCGACTCCTGGGTATGTACATTTAAAATACGTACATATTCCTTTGGGTTTAAGGAAGAACAGGCAAAAATGTCAGTTAGACCCATCTAACACAGTAGTCTTCTCAGTGCCAGAATGAAGCCTGTGAACTTAATTCCATAGGCAATTGTCTTTTTTTTTTTTTGAGAAAGAAAATGACATGACCCAGGCAATACACAACTGAGATTGCATAACTCATGAGGTTTGTTAGAAGCACAATGACTGCTGATTGAAATGAATACAAAGATGTGCTTTAGTGAGATTCTTTTGGCAGAATTGCAAAGAATGGGTTGGAGGGCATCCAGAAAAAAGTTAACAAGTCCCTGGCAGTAGCAGGAAGAAAGTAAAGGAAAGAGATGAGATGAATTAATAGAAACACTGCAAAAGTTGCTAAGAAAGAACTCGCAGGACCATTAGCGAATTCTACCATGGTGAGCTTTACTTGCAGAAGTGGGATATAATATGCCTTGGATGGAAACAAATTTATTAATAAGGGAAACTGGGTGAGGATTAATGCAGTTCAGAATGAAGTCTGTGGAGTTCACGAAGAGCTTGAGAGTTGGTCACAGAGACCTGAATGTATCTTGTATTCAGGAGAGAGATAAAAAATATTTTGGGTTCGCACCTGGTTAAACTCACTAAGCACAAGGATCCAGGTTAAAACCTCCCACAGCCTACCTACATGGGGGCATGCTTCATAAGTGGTGAAACAGATGTCTATCTCTCTCCTTCTCTATCTCTCCCTTTTCTATCAATTTCTCTCTGTCCTACCCAATAAAATGCGGGGGGGGGGGAAATGGTCGCCGGATGCAGTGGATCTGTAGTGCCAGTACCAAGTCCCAGTGGCCAGGAGGCAAAATAAATAAGTAAATACAAACATTTGGATCTGATCAGTTTCTAAAAGAACTGACTGAGGAAGCAGATAAGGTATAAAATCCTTCAAGTACTTTGAGGGTAGTCAGGAGGCATGGCAAGTACAGGGAGGCTTCCTAGAGGAAATAGCAAATGTGACTAGTCCCAGAAACAGTGCAAAGAATGTTTGACTGTTTAGTAGAAAGTACTGTGTTTTAGTACTGTCTCAGTCACGTCCAAGCTATCTTGTCTTAGGAAAATTCTTCCATATCATGGATCTTAATCTTTCACCTATAGAATGAGGTCAACAAATACAATGTTTATAAAGTTTCCTTTTAGCTGTGGCATTGCATTTTTGATCAGCTAGAGTTTGACTTTGGGGCTAGAAGAGAAACTCTGCAGGTCGAGAAGCAACAGACAAAAGGCATATCAGAGAAATGAAGAGTCAAGTAATTTAGAACTAGTTTCTTTTCATAACTTCAGCTATCCAACTTAGATTTTATTCTGACTTGACAACTGAGCTCAGATGCAATGCTATTAATACTAACACCTGCTCTATGTTACCAAAAGCAGTCCTCATTGAAAATAAACTTACATAGCATACATCAGACAAGAGTTTAATAACCAAAACATATAAAGAGCTTGCCAAGCTCAACAACAAGAAAACAAATGACCCTATCCAAAAAATACAGAATATTTTACCAAAGAAGAGCACTGAAAGGACAACATGTGAAAATAATGCTCCATGTCATAGATGGTCAGCGAAATGAGAATAAAGACAACAATGAGATACCACTTCACTCCTGTGAGAATGTCATACATCAGAAAAGATAGCAGCAACAAATGCTGGAGAGGGTATGGGGACAAAGGAACCCTCCTGCAGTGCTGGTGGGAATGTAAACTGGTCCAACCTCTGTGGAGAACAGTCTGGAGAACTCTCAGAAGGCTAGAAATGGACCTACCCTATGACCCTGCAATTCCTCTCCTGGGGATATATCCTGAAGAACCAAACACACCCATCCAAAAAGATCTGTGTACACATATGTTCTTGGCAGCACAATTTGTAATAGCCAAAACCTGGAAGCAACCCAGGTGCCCAACAACAGATGAGTGACTGAGCAAGTTGTGGTATATAAACACAATGGAATACTCCTCAGCTGTTAAAAATGGTGATTTCACCATGTTCAGCCCATCTTGGGCAGACCTTGAAGAAATCATGTTAAGTGAAATAAGTCAGAAAACAGAAGGATGAATATGGGATGATCTCATTCTCAAGCAGAAACTGAAAAATCAGATCAGAAGAGAAAACACTAAGCAGAACATGGACTGGGGTTGGGTGTATTGCACCAAAGTAAAGGACTCTGGGGGGTGGGGGGATGGAGGAGCGTTCAGGTCCTGGAACATGATGGCAGAGGACCTAGTGGGGGGTTGTACTGCTATGTGGAAAACGGAGAAATGTTATGCATGTACAAACTATTGTATTTACTGTTGACTGTAAAACATTAACCCCCCAAATAAATAAATTTTAGAAAAGTCAACTTGTATAATCAACTGTTAATATTATTTGTGTGCCCCAGTTATTGAAACACTGAAGGATAAGTGCCACCTTTTCCTATTTGATTAAAACAGCTCTCTTATATTTACTTTATTTCAGTTATTTTCATATATTTGACTAAACTGCAATTTCCATGAGGGTGAGATATTCTTTTTAAATCTGTTCTATGAGCTGCTTTACCACGAATATCAGGAATAGCACTTAACATATAGTGGACATTCAATAAATATTATTAGACACTTAGGAAAATGTTTGTTTGCAATCTCATTTAATTCATACTTGTAAAAGAGATAGCAGTAATTTCTTCATACAAATAGGGAAAGGGAGCTCAGAAGAATTTCTATAAACTTTCTCAGAGTAGGGCTAGCACAGTGATGGGATCAAACACAACAAAGAACATATCTTCTCTTATTCTCCATAATATCCCTAGCAGCTAACTCTATATCCAGATTATAGTATCACTCAGTAAATATCTTTTGATTAACAAAACTAAGCACAGGGGCTAGGTTGGGGCACACCTGGTTGAGTATACACATTACAATGTGCAAGGACCTGGGTTCAAGCCCCTAATCTCCACCTGCAGGGGAGACCCTTCATGAGCAGTGAATCATGGCTGTAGGTGCCTCTCTTCCTCTCTATCTCCCCCATTCCTCTCAATTTCTGTATCTATTCAAAATAAACAGATAAAAAAAGAGAGAGAGAGAGAACCAAGCACATATATGCGAGCACAAACACCCTTCAGTTTACCCTATACAAACCACATCATCACACAGATTCAAAATAATAATTGAATCTCAGGAATTAATCAGTCAAAAATTAATCAGTATGCTGCATGTGTTTGTTCGTTTAATGTTCTGTAACTTTTTTTTATCATTCTCACTTGCACTCTATTGATGGCTATTTTTCTATGCTTTTAACTTTTAGATAAAGCTTCAAGGTCTTTTTGCAGGATGGTTTATACCAAGAGCCAACAAACTGTTTGTGTGTCTTCTTCTCCTCCACCTCTCCCGACCTCCCCCCCTCCCGACCTCCCTTTGTTTCTTTCCTTTTTTTTTTTTTTTTTCTGTAATGGGCCAGGTAGTAAATATTTTAGACTCTGAATGGCATGATATCTCTGTCACGACTACTGAACTGCCATTATACATTAAAAAAAAAACCAAATAGCTACAGATGGCATGTAGATAGACGGGCATGCCTGTGTTCCAGTAAAACCAACTTTTGTAAATAAATATCTTTATTTTATTTATATTTTTATTTACCTGACAGGAGAGAGAAAATGAGAGAGGGAGGAGAAGAGTGAGAGAAAGAGAAAATCAGATACCTATAGCACTATTTCACCACTCATGAAACTATCTTTGCAGGTGGGGATCAGGGGCTTAAATTCAGGTCCTTGAGCATGGCAATGTGTGCACTCAACAAGGTATACCACCACCTAGCCCCCCCTCCCACAATAAAACCAAATTTACAAAGACGTGTCAAAGCAGATTTGGGTATGATCATAGCTTGCTTACTCCTGCTTTATACTGCTACATTAATTTGTCTATCTTTTACCATTTCAAGATTTCTCTAGTATTACATCAACTATAAAGCTCCTCTTGTCCTTGATATATAAATGCATGATAGGACAAGTATAGTTTTAACAATGGGTATCCCTTCTATTTATTTGTAGATAGCAAGGATATAATTGCAACAACCAAGGGAGGTCAGGACTTAGGGAGGTTGGCAGTTAGCCTGGACAAAGTCTCCAAAACACCGCAGTTCTTTTTCATAATCATGTAGGCCCTGAATCTGGACATCATGTTTGCAGGAGACACACACACACACACACACACACACACACACGCACGCGCGCGCACACACACACAGCTTTTTTGGGGGATGGGTTTTGATCAGTATATGTAGACTTGATCAGATACTTAAAAACAGGCTCACAAAGAAACATACTTAGAGGAAACTGAATGCAATTTCATTTGAAAGCTTAGGTGGCCATGAAAATTGTCACTTTCAAGTGAACTACTTACTCATCTTCTTTCCTTTCCTACATTAGGATGGGTTTCAAAAAGCCTAAGTCTTTCCTACAGAGCATAGATTACATTAAGTGCTACAGAAACACTAATGAATACAGAGATACAATAATGGCTATTGGCTACTCTAGTCCAATGGTCAGCAAGCATTTGTTCTCTCAAGGGGCAACTTATGAATTTTGCTAGGATTTGGGAGGCCACAGTTTCTACCACTACTAGTAAAATAACGCAAAGCAAGAGCTGTCTTAAGTACATAAGTGAAGGTACATGATTTTGTTTATAAAACTTTATGGACACTAAAATTTGAGTTTCATATTTTTAGTATTTACTTATTTATTTTGATAGGACAGAGAAAAACTGGGAGGGGAATGAAAAATCAAGATTAAGAATGAAGGGTGGGGGAGACAGCATGATGATTATGCAAAAAAGACTTCCATGCCTGAGGTTCCAAAGTCTGAGGATCAGGGGGTTCAATCCCTAGAACCACCATAAACCAGAATTGAGCAGTACTCTGGTAGAGAGAGAGACAGAGAGACAGAGAGAGAGAGACAGAGACAGACAGAGAAACTCTTATAGCACTATTTCACTGTTCATGAAGCATCTTCCGTATAGGTAGAAGCTGTAAGTTTGAACCCATGTGTTTGCACATGGTAATACATGCATTCAACTGAGTTTCATACAATTTTATATGCCTTCAAATATCATTATTTGTGAGGGGAGGTAATATGGCGACGGCCTGAGAAGTCGCTAACAGCGAGTGCTCTGATAGCATCGTCGGCAAAGGTAGGATTTTCTGCCTTTAGCAGGCCAGTCAATAAGGGGGGGGGGGGCACCAAAGAAGTTATTACAGTTTAATTTGGGTTAACAATTAGAGCAAAGGTGACACGGACTAGCGGGGCGCCAGAATTCCCAGGCGGCGCCAGGCAAGGCCAGTGCGCCGGGCATTGTCCCCCGCCCGCCCGGGAAGGCGGCTCCTCCGCCGGTTGCAGAGCGCGGCGGGCAGAGGACCCGGAGAGAGCACTTTAGCTCGGGGGCTGCCTCTTGGGAGTTGCCAGGGTCCACCGCGACCCTGAGGGTGGATCCAAAGACTTCTTGAGTATAGCTCTCATTGGATCAAAGGACTTGGAGCTAGTTTTCATTTTTGAGAAATCCTTTAAAAAAGTCTGGAGGGCGGGGTTTCCCGGAAAATGGCGCCCGGAGAAGCAGAAGCAGCTAGCCTTTGAGCTCCGGACACATCTCGTGTAAACAATAGGATTTTCTGCCTTTAGCAGGCCATCCAATAAGGGGCCATAACGGTCATACCAAGGATGTTTCTATAACTTAATTTGGGTTAAGAATTAGAGTAGGGGGAAAAAATTCTTTTTTCTTCCTTTTAATTTTCAAGCATACATCCTTCCCGCCGCCCCCCCTCCCCCCATAAGCAGTGCCTGGGACCAGCTACTAGCAGGATACCCCATACCACCAAACAGGGTTTTTTTTTTTTTTGTTAATTCACTGATACACATTTGGGAAGTTCCTCGCACTGCTCTTTAATTACAACTCTTCTTCCTATCTTCTCCCTTTTCTCTCTCTTATCTCTCTCAATCTCTCTCTCTTTTTTTTTTTTTTTTTTTTAATCTTGTCATACACTTCTTTCTTCTTTGCCTTTCTGAATTTGTGAATTACTTTGGGGAAGAAATCTGACCCAGAGTGGACTCTCTATGTGTGTATCTCTGCTCTAGTTCCCTTTACACTCTTGTTACCCTTAGAATATACACTGGATAGTAAATTTGCATAACTGTCTATTCTTGCTATCCTTTCTTCCTTTTCTCTTTCTTCACTGGGATTTGGTTACTATTTTTTCACAGACTGGAGAAATTGTTTGGCTAACTGGTAACGATTAAACTCCTTCAATACTTACTTCAGTTGCTACGGTTATTCCGGAGGTTGGTGAGTGCAATTGTCATAAAGGTATTTAGTACAGTGTTACTTGTGCTCAAAACACAACAACTGAGGAACAACAGAACATTAAAAAAAAAAAAAGAGAGAAACACATAAATTAAAAAAAAATGGGTAGATTAAAAACAAATAAAACTGCTACCCCAATGAATGAAGACAAGAGCCCAGAAGAAACCACAAATCAGTCAGAAGTAACCATAGATAAGAAAAGTATGCAAGCAATAATAAACTTATTAATCACAGAAATGAAAACAACATTGGAGGAAAGAAATGGCAGTATTAGGGAAACAACAGTTGAGACCCCCAAGGAAAATACTGATTATCTTGAGACAATTAGAGAACTGAAAGCTGAAATAGCTGTAATGAAGAAAGAAGCTGAGGCAAGGGAAAGCAGACTAACAGAAGCAGAAAACAGAATTAGTCAGACAGAGGATGAGTTAGAGAAAACTAAGAAAGAGGTGAAAGAGCTTAAAAAGAGATTGAGAGACACTGAAAACAACAACAGAGACATATGTGATGATCTCAAAAGAAGTAACATTCGTATAATTGGCCTGCCAGAGGAAGAAAGAGAGGAAGGGGAAGCAAACATCCTAGAGGAAATAATACAAGAAAATTTCCCAGACCTGAATAACAGAAAGGATATCAAGGTGCAAGAGGCCCAGAGAGTACCAAACAGAATCAACCCAGACCGGAAAACACCAAGACACATCATAGTCACAATGAGAAGAAGTAAGGATAAAGAAAGGATCCTAAAGGCTGCAAGAGAGAAACAAAAAGTCACATACAGGGGAAAACCCATAAGACTTTCTGCAGATTTTTCAACTCAAACTCTAAAAGCCAGAAGGGAGTGGCAAGATATCTATCGAGCCCTGAATGAAAAAGGGTTTCAACCAAGGATTATATATCCTGCTAGACTTTCATTCAAGCTAGATGGAGGGATCAAAACCTTCTTAGACAAACAACAGTTAAAGGAGGCAACTATCACCAAGCCGGCCCTGAAAGAGGTATTAAAAGACCTCTTATAAACAAGAACATCACTATAATACTTGTAATATATCAGAGCAAACAAATTGTTTTTTAGAACAATGGCACTACAATACATTAAATCCATAATATCAATAAATGTCAATGGCTTAAACTCACCCATCAAAAGGCACAGGGTGGGGGGATGGATCAGAAAACATAACCCAACCATATGCTGCTTGCAAGAATCCCATCTGTCACAACAAGATAAACACAGACTTAAAGTGAAAGGATGGAAAACTATCATACAGGCTAACGGTCCACAAAAAAGGGCAGGAACAGCCATTCTCATCTCAGACACGATAGATTTTAAATTAAATAAAGTAATAAAAGATAGGCAAGGACATTACATAATGATAAGAGGATCAATCAGCCAAGAAGACTTAACAATTATTAACATCTATGCACCCAACGAGGGACCATCTAAATACATTAAACACCTATTGAAAGAATTTCAAAAATACATCAATAGTAATACAATAATAGTGGGAGACTTCAATACCCCACTCTCACACTTAGACAGATCAACAAAGAAGAGAACCAATAAAGATATAAGAGAATTGAATGAAGAGATTGACAGACTAGACCTCTTGGACATTTTCAGACTCCTCCACCCCAAAAAACTGGAATACACCTTCTTTTCAAATCCACACAACACATACTCAAGGATAGACCACATGTTAGGTCACAAAGACAGCATCAATAAATTCAAGAGCATTGAAATCATCCCAAGTATCTTCTCAGACCACAGTGGAGTAAAACTAACTTTTAACAACAAACAGAAAATTATTAAAAGACATAGAATTTGGAAACTAAACAACATGCTCCTTAAGAACCACTGGGTCAGACACTCACTCAAACAGGAAATTCAAATGTTCCTGGAAACTAATGAAAATGAAGACACAACCTATCAAAATATTTGGGACACAGCTAAAGCAGTACTGAGAGGGAAACTTATAGCTATACAATCACATATTAAACACCAAGAAGAAGCCCAAATGAACGAACTTACTACACACCTCAAGGACTTAGAGGAAGAGGAACAAAGGAACCCTAAAGCAACCAGAAGGACAGAAATCACTAAAGTTAGAGCAGAAATAAACAACATCGAAAATAAAAGAACCATACAAAAGATCAATGAAGCCAAATGTTGGTTCTTTGAAAGATTAAACAAAATTGACAAACCCCTAGCCAGACTCACCAAACAAAAAAGAGAGAAGACTCAAATTAATAGAATTGTCAACGATACAGGAGATATCACAACTGACACCACTGAAATCCAGAGAATTCTGCGAAACTTCTATAAAGAACTATATGCCACCAAGCTAGAGAATCTGGAAGAAATGGAACAATTCCTAGAAACCTATGCACTTCCAAAACTGAACCAAGAAGAACTACAAAATCTAAATGCACCAATCACAGACAAAGAAATTGAAACCGTTATTAAGAATCTCCCCAACAACAAAAGTCCTGGACCAGATGGCTTCACAAACGAATTCTACAAAACTTTCAGGAAACAGTTAATACCCATACTTCTTAAGCTATTCCATAAGATTGAAGAAACAGGAATACTCCCTTCCACCTTTTATGAAGCCAACATCACCCTGATACCAAAAGCTGATAGGGACAGAACAAAAAAGGAAAACTACAGACCAATATCTCTGATGAACATAGATGCCAAAATATTAAACAAGATCTTGGCCAACCGGATACAGCAACACATCAAAAAGATTGTTCATCATGACCAAGTGGGATTCATCCCAGGAATGCAAGGCTGGTTCAACATCCGTAAATCAATCAATGTCATTCATCACATCAATAAAAGCAAAGCCAAAAACCACATGATTATCTCAATAGATGCAGAGAAAGCCTTTGACAAAATCCAACACCCATTCATGCTCAAAACTCTACAAAAAATGGGAATAGATGGGAAATTCCTCAAGATAGTGGAGTCTATATATAGCAAACCTACAGCCAACATCATACTCAATGGAGAGAAGCTGAAAGCATTCCCCCTCAGATCAGGGACTAGACAGGGCTGCCCACTGTCACCGTTACTCTTCAACATAGTATTGGAAGTTCTTGCCATAGCAATCAGGCAAGAGAAAGAAATCAAAGGGATACAGATTGGAAGGGAAGAAGTCAAGCTCTCACTATTTGCAGATGATATGATAGTATACATAGAAAGACCTAAAGAATCCAGTAGAAAATTACTGGAAGTTGTTAGGCAATATAGCAAGGTATCAGGCTACAAAATCAATGTACAAAAATCAGTGGCATTTCTTTATGCAAACACTAAATCTGAAGAAGAAGACATCCAGAAATCACTCCCATTCACTGTTTCAGCAAAATCAATCAAATACCTAGGAATAAAGTTGACCAAAGAAGTGAAAGACTTGTATGCTGAAAACTATGAGTCGCTACTCAAGGAGATAGAAACTGATACCAAGAAATGGAAAGATATCCCATGCTCATGGATTGGAAGAATAAATATCATCAAAATGAACATTCTCCCCAGAGCCATATACAAATTTAATGCAATACCCATCAAAGTTCCACCAAGCTTCTTTAAGAGAATAGAACAAACACTACAATCATTTATCTGGAACCTGAAAACACCTAGAATTGCCAAAACCATCTTGAGGAAAAGAAACAGAAATGGAGGCATCACACTCCCAGACCTTAAACTATATTATAAAGCCATCATCATCAAAACAGCATGGTACTGGAACAAAAATAGGCACACAGACCAGTGGAACAGAATTGAAAGCCCAGAAGTAAATCCCAACACCTATGGGCATCTAATCTTTGATAAGGGGGCCCAAAGGATTAAATGGAAGAAGGAGGATCTCTTCAATAAATGGTGCTGGGAAAACTGGGTTGAAACATGCAGAAGAATGAAATTGAACCACTTTATCTCACCAGAAACAAAAATCAACTCCAAATGGATCAAAGACCTAGATGTCAGACCAGAAACAATGAAATACTTAGAGGAAAACATTGGTAAAACACTTTCCCATCTACACCTCAAGGATATCTTTGATGAATCAAACCCAATTGCAAGGAAGACCAAAGTAGAAACAAACCAATGGGACTACATCAAATTGAAAAGCTTCTGCACATCCAAAGAAACAAACAAACAGAGAGACCCCTCACAGAATGGGAGAAGATCTTCACATGCCAGACATCAGACAAGAAACTAATCACCAAAATATATAAAGAGCTCAGCAAACTTAGCCGCAAAAAAGCAAATGACCCCATCCAAAAATGGGCAGAGGAAATGAACAAAACACTCACCACAGAGGAGATCCAAAAGGCTAACAAACATATGAAAAACTGCTCTAGGTCACTGATTGTCAGAGAAATGCAAATTAAGACAACACTAAGATACCACCTCACTCCTGTAAGAATGGCATACATCAAAAAGGACAGCAGCAACAAATGCTGGAGAGGATGTGGGGACAGAGGAACCCTTTTACATTGCTGGTGGGAATGTAAATTGGTACAGCCCTTGTGGAGAGCAGTCTGGAAAACCCTCAGAAGGCTAGACATGGACCTTCCATATGACCCAATAATTCCTCTCCTGGGGTTATACCCCAAGGACTCCATAACACCCAACCAAAAAGAGGTGTGTACTCCTATGTTCATAGCAGCACAATTCATAATAGCTAAAACCTGGAAGCAACCCAGGTGCCCAACAACAGATGAATGGCTGAGAAAGCTGTGGTATATATACACAATGGAATACTATGCAGCTATCAAGAACAATGAACCCACCTTCTCTGACCCATCTTGGACAGAGCTAGAAGGAATTATGTTAAGTGAACTGAGTCAGAAAGTTAAAGATGAGTATGGGATGATCCCACTCATCAACAGAAGCTGACTTAGAAGATCTGAAAGGGAAACTAAAAGCAGGACCTGATCAAATTGTAAGTAGGGCACCAAAGAAAAAACCCAGTGGTGAGGGGTAGACATGTAGCTTTCTGGGCCAGTGGGGGGTGGGAATGGGCGGGAGGGATGGGTCACGGTCCTTTGGTGATGGGAATGGTGTTTATGTACACTCCTAGCAAAATGTAGACATATAAATCAGTAGTTAATTAATATGAGAGGGGGAAATCAATTGTATGTCTCAAAGGTTCTCAGGAGACAAACTGAATCTTTTTAATAGATAGGCTACGTATTTGATATGCGGACTCTCTCAAAAGCCTAGACCAAGTAGATTGGAGGCTTCCAATAGCACAGCTATATACAAGATACTGGGTACTGTACAGCAAACCATAACAAAGGGACTTTTCAAAGTTAACCCAATTAACAAATAATGTGATGATAATATTAACTATTGATTGTCTTTTTGAACCCTAAGACAGCAGGAACCTCACATCTTCACTATAGAGCCCCTACTTCCCCCAGTCCTGGCACCCATGGATAGGGCTCACTTTCCCGTATGCTTCTCCCAATCCATACCAAATAATATTGCATCCGCCGATCACAACCTAACCAAAGCAACGATTGCCATCTCAACATGCTTCACCTCAGAGTGTATCCAGAGACTTCACGTGTGGAATGACAACCCTTCAGCTTCATTACTCGGGTGAGACCTTTCCTTTTATAGTACACTCTAATTTCATCTCAGGTAGTTCACTTTCTAACAAAGTCCCATAACCTAGACATACACCAGTTTCTGTGAGAGAGAGCGTATGCGCACACGTATCCATAAACTACTGCAAAATATATACCTGAAAGCAGGATTACACTAGAGTTTGCAGTGAGTACCTCCCCAACACTTCCTCTCCACTATTCCAATCTTGGGATCCATGTTTGCTCAACAAATTGTTTGGCTTTGTATGTTAACTCTCTTTTCAATCACCAGGTTCCAGATGCCACCAGGATGCTGGCTAGGCTTCCCTGGATTGAAGACCCCACCAATGTGTCCTGGAGCTCAGCTTCCCCAGAGACACACCTTACTAGGGAAAGAGAGAGGCAGACTGGGAGTATGGACCGACCAGTCAACGCCCATGTTCAGCGGGGAAGCAATTACAGAAGCCAGACCCTCTACCTTCTGCAACCCTCAACGACCCTGGGTCCATGCTCCCAGAGGGCTAGAGAATGGGAAGGCTATCATGGGAGAGGGTGGGTTATGGGGATTGGGTGGTGGGAATTGTGTGGAGTTGTACCCCTCCTACCTTATGCTTTGTTCACTAATCCTTTCTTAAATTAAAAATTTAAATAAATAAAAAAAAAAAAACAAATATCATTATTTGTTATATTTCTTCCATAAACATTTAAAATATATATTTCCCCCACTAGATAGCACAGATAGTAATCGAGAGGGGAGGAGAAGATATGGGAGGAAAGAAAGACAGACACTTGCAGACCTGCTTCACCACTTGTGAAGATACTCCCATGGAGGTGGGGATCCAGGATTTGAACCAGGATCCTTGTGCAGGTCCCGGTGCTTCATACTATGTGCACTTAACCCAGTGTGCCACTGCCCAGGCCCCTAAAATACATACTTTTAACTAGTGTGGTACATAAAAGCAGGTAGTGAGCTATCTTTAATGCTTGAGTTAGAGTTTGTCAATCCCTATACTAGTCTAAAGGAGAAGACAAATGCAGAAACCAATTATTTCAATATAGTGTGGCAAAGTCCAGAGAGCTGTGGAAGCCAGAGGAAGGTCTCCGAACTCAACCCAAAACATCAAAGTACATATATAGACACCAATTCCAGAGCTGAATTTTAAAGAATGTTAATGTGAAGTCATTGACCAGGAAAAGGAAGTTCCAAGAAGAAAGCAAAAACTTAGCCCGAGTTACAGAGTTGATATAGAATACATAAATAATAATCACAGTATGATATCCTTAGGGTGTTACAGATGTTAATATAAAAGGTAAGGAGTGTGAGATGAGTTCACAGATATAAGTGAGGATGAAGACATAAACTAATATACCGTACCTCTAGGTAATAAAAACCACTGATAAGTTTTTCAGAAATTGAATCTGTATTTTGGGTTTATCTCTGTAGTAAAAATCACCCTGGGAGACAGATATAAAATAGTTGAGAGACTATTGAAATAGTCTGGAGAGAAATGATGGGGGCCTGGACAGTGAAAATGGATGAAATAGGATATATTTTGGAATAATCTAAAATGCAAAACCAGCATGATTTAGTGAGGGAGAGCAAAGAGGCAAGAATGCTTCCAGTTTCTCACTGTGGAGGGCTAAGTGAATAATATTACCAACTGCTTCTGGAAGGAAAGAGAGTGCTATAGGGTACATGCTTACTTCATAGTTATACATATTGTAGGTCAAATTTTGGCAGCATTTTCCTAAGGAGAGACTTCCTAAGGAAGGTGTGCATATATATTTGAGATAGATAATAGGTCTTGAGGTAGTCATGAACACAGACATGGAGTAGAAAAATAGACACACAGGCCAGTGGAACAGAACTGACAACCCAGAAGTGCCCACCCCCAATTATGTGCCCAGACATAATTTTTCACAATGGTGCCCATAGCATTAAATGGAGAAAGAAGAGTCTTTTTCATCAAATCATGCTGGGAAAACTGGGTTGAAATTTGCAGAAGAATGAAGCTGGACTATTACATATCACCAAGAATAAGTCAACTCCAAATGAGTCAAAGATGTAGATGTTAGACCATAAACCATTAAATGCATTAAATCCATAAACCATTAAACCATAAACATTGGAAGAACACTTTTTAATGTTTGGTTCATAAGAATCTTTGAATAATCATGTCCAATACTATGTACAACAAAAACAAAAATAACCCAGAGGGACTACATCAAACTGAAATGCTCCTGTATAGTGAAAGGAACCAAAAGAGAAAGACCCTGTACAGAATAAGAGAAGATCTTTACATGCTATCACACAAAGGGCTAATAACTAAAATATATAAAAATCTCACAAAACTCAGGAAAGAAAAATCAAAAAGTGGGAGAGGGCACAGAAAGAATCTTTACCAAAGAATATATCCAGAAAGCCAATAGACATATGAAGAGATGCTCAAAGTCTCTAATTATCAGAAAAAATGCAAATAAAAATAATGAGAAACCTCCTTGTATTTGTAAGAATGTCTTACATCAGAAAGGACAGGAACAACAAGCACTGGTGAGGATGGAGAGAAGAAGGAATACTTCTCCACTGCTGGTGGGAATGTAAAATGGTTCAATTTCTGTGGAAAAGATTCCGGAAATTAATCAGAGCATTAAGCATGGACCAGCAATTCCTCTACTAGGAATCTATCAAAAAAAAAATACACCTAATCAAAGAGATCTACAGACACCTATGCTCATAGCAGTACTATTTGTGATAGCCAGAACATGGAAGCAACCCAGATACCCAATGGTAGATGAGTTGTTAAGAAAGTTGTGGTGCATATACACAATGGAATACTATTCACATCATGAAAAATGATGAAATAATCTCTTTTGCCTCATTCTGGATGACACTTAAAGGAGTCATGTTAAGTGAGATCAGCCAGAAGGAGAAAAATGAATACCAGATGATTTCACTTATAGGTGTAACTTAAAATACAAGGAGAGAGGGGCAGGAGAGTCAGCATAATGGTTATACAAAAGACTTTCATGCCTATGGCTCTGAGGTCTTAGATTCAATCCTCAGTAACACCACAAGCCAGAGATAAGCAGTGCTTAGGTAAAAATAAATAAATAAAATAAATAAATAATAAAAACTAGGATAGGATAGGATAGGATAGGATAGGATAGGATAGGATAGGATAGGATAGAATAGAATAGAATAGAATAGAATAGAATAGAATAGAATAGAATAGAATAGAATAGAATAGAATAGAATAGGATGGAATAGGATGGAATAGAATAGAATAGAATAGAATAGAATAGAATAGAATAGAATAGAATAGAATAGAATAGAATAGAATAGAATAGAATAGAATAGAGTAGAATATAGGAGCAAAATGTGAAACTTTGTCTGGATTTGGTCTGTTTCAACAAGGCCAAAGACATGAGGAGTATTGGGGATCCATTACACAGTGCTGAAAAAGGACCTAAATTAAATTGCCATGCTAATATCTATCATCGAAAGATGAGAAATTGTATCTATGTGACAACAACTGCCTTGTACATCTTTATTTCTGGAAGGGAAAAAAATAGTAAAGTCATGGGCCATGATGATCAAAAGGAAGTTAACAGAATAGGAGAAATTATAGCTGAGGTCTTGATAATATAGAAGAGCAGGCAGAAAGACTATGGGATAAGAGAAGGCTTGAAAAAAAGGTTATTGCCATGACTGTTGAATTTAGTCTTTCTTAACTAATTCCTAAGTATGAAGCCTCACTATCTTGAGGCAGTGGTTCTCAAACCACAAGCTTCTCACTTGAAAGACTTGGTAAAACACACTGCTGTTTCTTCAAGGAAACTCAACACAAATACTAAATCTGTGTGGAACCACATTGATGGTTTTGTGAAAAGGAAAATACAGAGTCATTATGTCCCCCAACTTCCAACTATACTATAATATAATAGTAATTAAATCAGTATGGTATATGAGAGAAAAAAAAAACAAACAGGCATTCAGACCACTAGAACAGAATAGAGAACCCAGAAATAAATCCACACACAAATGGAAATCTAATCTAATACAAGGAAATATGCCAAAAATCATTCATCAGGGGAAAAGAAAGTCTCTTCAATAAATGGTGCTTGGAAAATTGGTCAGCCACTTTCAGAAAAAAAATGGCACCAGACCATCACTTAATATCAAACACCAAAATTAACTCAAAATGGATTTAAAGTGTGGATATTATATTTGAAGCTACAAAATACATAGAAGCAAGTATAGGTGAAACATGCTAGGACCTTAACATCAAAAATTTATCTGGAGACTCAATCCCATGGGCAAGAAAAAACTTGAAAAATAAATAGTGTGATAATATTTCTTGTGATGTTAGTTAGTCTTCTTAGTAGCCACAACGTGGAAGGCACTAATATTACCATATTATTTTACAAATAATGCAATCAAGACACATGTAGATTTAACAATTTAACCTAGATGAAAACATAATCAAACACATAAAGATCTTAACACTGAAGATGAGTTTGGAAACTTAACCTGGCCCCAGGGACAAGATAAATTATGGAAAGAATAACCAAATGGGACTACATGAAATTAAAAGACTTCTACATATTCAAAGAGAATTCCACAAGGACAAAAAGGCAACTAAGCAATTAGAAGATATTTTCACATCACATATTTGACATGGGATTGAGATCAAATATATAGAAATAAATTATTCAGGTCAACAACAATTTTAAAAAAACAGCAAAAAAAAGTTGGCAAAAAGTATGAAAAGGCAATTTTCTAAAGAAGATATTCAGATAGCACACAGACCTATGCAAAAATGTCTAAAAAATTTTAATGCACAGACCATAGGCTGAGTCTTTGATATGTTGACTCTCTTAACTGGGTTGCCTAAGTTCTGGGAGATGTTAGAAAATTACTTGATTCGGAGGAGCGTGTTCTGGGAACTTCTGATTTGTTGTGACATCCTAACCTTGCAACTGGTGTTTGCAGTGGTGAGTGGTCTTGAGAGACAGTATTTTATTGTAGGATTGGTGTGATCTCCTCATAAATGGTGTTAGAATTAAGGTGAACTCTGGGACATCTGCAGAATATCGAAGAACTGCATGTTGCTGTGGAGATATCTCCACACAACCATATTGGAGATTGACTGCACAAGCCCAAATTCAGAGATTCCAAGGGCCTTGAGAACTCCCCGAGAGTTTGACCAGTGATGCTGTCAAGAACTTCCAAAAGATATGAACTCCATGGAATACTACTCTGCAATCAAAAGAGATGACTTTGTGTCCTTTGGGATACAATGAATGGAACTGGAGGTGACTATGCTTAGTGAAATAAGAGATGAAAAACAAATACCAGATGGTTTCACTCATATGTGGAATCTAGAAAACTGATACACAGGAACTTGAAGAAAAAAAGAGCAAATAAACTTTCTAAGATTTTGAGACTACTATGGTGGTTATCTTTGGGAGGTGGGAGGGTAGGAACATAGAACTTTGGTAGTGGGTGTGGTGGGGAACTATACTCTGTAGTCTTACAATCTTGTAACTCACTATTAATCACAAATAAGAAATGGAAAAAAATCCCCAAGAAAGTGGGTGTATTGCACTAAAGTAAAAGACTTTGGCGTATGTGTGTGTGTGTGTGGGGGGGTTCAGGTCCTGGAACATTATGGCTAAGGACCCAATGGGGGAGTGTATTGTTAAGTGGAAAACTGGGAAATGTTTTGCATGTACAAACTACCATATTTACTGTTGATTATAAAATATTAATCCCCCAATAAAGGGGAAAATACCCCCCCAAAAAAAAAGCTTAGACCAGGGAGAACAGAAGCAACCGGTGGCACAGTTTTATACAAACAATGTCAAAGAACATAAATTATGGTGATGTTGTGTATGATACAGCAAATCATAACAAAGGGATTTTTCAAAATTAACCCAATTGCCAAATAATTTTATTACAGCAATGACTATCTATTGCCTTCTTAAATCCTAAGACAGCAGGAACCTCCTGCTTCCTCTATAGAGCCTATATTTCCCCCAATCCTGGAATCTCTATGGTGGGGCTCACTTTCCTGCATGCTACTCTCAAAATTCATACCAAATGACATTGCATCTGCTGATTCCAACCTAATCAACACAACGAGTACCACCTCAGCATGCTTCACTTCAGACTGTGTCCAGAGACGTCAGGCATGGAATATCAACCCTTCAGCCTCATTACTCCGGTGAGACCTTTCCTTTCACAGGATTCTCTAATTCCATTCCAGGTGGTTCACTTCCTAACAAAGTCCCCAAACCTAGATATAAAGGATAAAGAATAGGAAAGCTCAGGGGAGGGGATGAGATACGGAGTTCTGATGGTGGGAATTGTGTGGAGTTGTACCCCTCTTATCCTATGATTTTGTCAATGTTTCCTTTTTATAAATAAAAACAGTATGGAAAGTCCTTAAGCAAATATAAATGAAGTATTTTATGATTTAATAATACCAATTCTATATATAAAGGACATGAAATATATATATATATATATTTGCCCCCAGGGTTATTGCTGGGGCTAGGTGCAGGCACTAGAAGCCACTGCTCCTGGTTGCCATTGTTTTTAAATTGGACAGGACAAAAAAAATTGTGAGGGGAGATATAGATAGAGGGAGAGAGAGAGAGAGAGAGAATAGAGAGAGAGAGACCTGTAGACCTGCTTCACCACTCATGAAGAAGCAACCCCCCCTGCAAGTGGGGAGCCAAGGGCTGGAACCAGGATCCTTGAGCTGGTCCTTGAGTTTCGTACTCTGCGCACTTAACATGCTACACCACCACCTGGCCTCCCAAAGCAACAATATAACTCCCCCTTTGTTCACAGCTGCACTACTTACAATTGTCAAAATATTAAAGCAACCTAAATGCCCAAGGGCCGATAACTAGATTAAAGCAAGTTTTATATACAGTGGGAGAGCAAGAGTGAGAGTGGGAGCAGGATCAAGAGCAAGAGAGAGAGATTGTATTATTTGGGACAAAATGGATGCAAGGGGGGAGGTGACTGTGCTAAATGCAATAAGTAAAGAAGGAAAGGACAACTACCAGGCAATTTCATTCATATGCTGAATGCAGATAGCTATAACAAATGTATTTGTACACACACACAACAAGGACCTAAACTGTATTTCAGACCTTGTGAAATCTCCTGACATCAGGAGGTGGGGCACAAAGACTTTAGCAGACTTTGGCTGACCTGCACATACCTTATATGGGTACGAAATTATACTCCCTGAAACTTATAATTGTGTCAAACACTATTAAATTGCTAATAAAAACTAAAATAGAATATATAAAACACTATCTCGGAATCTCTCCAAACAGTTGGGCATTACCTTCATTTTCTGATTCAATTATACTATGATGGTGTCTAATAATCTGAATTTCTAACAAGTTCCTAAGTGAAGCTCAACAGGGACAACCATTAAACATAATGATTTTACTTATTTTTTACACTTGTTATATCATCTTCAGGAGAACTGGGTAGATAGCTACTTAACTTGTTATATTTATTCTGTAATTCTAATAAAGAGCTCTGGTGCAAAATGGAGGGAAGGTGTCAGGTTTCCTGGAGCAGGAATCATATAGATGTTGTTCATGACAGACTCACCAGCCTTTAGCCCACATCCGACATTTAATAAATATTTGTTAACTGAAACATTGGTGAGGCCCATGGCATGGTCAGGGAAGTGAGTTTCTGGTACAGAAGGATTCACTGTTGAAATTATAATCATAGGGGAGTCTGGCGGTAGCACAGCAGGTTAAGCCCACGTGGAGCCAAGCATAAGGATCCCAGTTCGAGACCCCAGCTCCCCACCTGTAGGGGAGTCACTTCACAAGTGGTGAAGGAGGTCTACAGGTGTCTATCTTTCACTCCCCCTCTCTGTCTTCCCCTCCTTTCTCTATTTCTCTCTGTCCTATCCAACAACGATGACATCAATAACAACAGTAATAACTTCAACAATAAAACAACAAGGGCAACAAAAAGGGGATAAATAAATATTTAAAAAAAAAGAAATTACAATCATAGATCCATAAGGCCTCTAATTTTCTAATCCTCTATGAGAATAATGAAATCTTTCAGCATGACAGTAGGAACTAGGGTAGAGAAGTTGATGGCAAAAAAGGTCCTAAAATATAAAATGGAAACAAAAGATATCACTTATAGAGTGATATTGGTAAGGAAATGAAAATAAAGTCTGCTTGTCTGTCTTTCACAAATGAAATGATATTGCACAAGGGCAGAGTAATGGTTTTAGAAGTTGTCTATAGAAAGGCATATGAGCATACTTTCCATTAAGCTGTGTCTTTTAAAAATGGGCTTCACTCAGTTCACTGTCCTGAGACTTTATCTACACAATAAAAATTACTAGTTTGTTTTCTCTTTTCATACGGATTTTTTAACTTCCACCACACCCATTTATATATATATATTTCACTCCTATTTCTTTTTTTATATTTAGTTTCCCTTTTGTTGCCCTTGTTGTTTGTTTTTTTATCATTGTTGTAATTGATTTCATCATTGTTGGATAGGAAAGAGAGAAATGGAGAGAGGAGGAGAAGACAGAGAGGGGGAGAGAAAGATAGACACCTGAAGACCTGCTTCACTGCCTGTGAAGCGACTCCCCTGCAGGTGGGGAGCTGGAGGCTCAAACTGGGATCCTTACGCCAGTCCTTGTGCTTAGCGCCACCTGCGCTTAACCTGCTGTACTACTGCCCGACTCCCTACACTCCTATTTCTTAATGGCACTCCAAATAATTTTAAGTATCTGAATGCTATTGTTAATGAGAGCTAGTTCTACTTAACGCTCCCAACTGATTATTGTGGTCCACTGTTAAGACTCATTTATTTATTTATTTATTTAGACAGAGCACTGCTCAGCTCTGGATTGAGGTGGTGCTGGGGATTGAACCTGGATCTTAGAGCCTCAGGCTGTAAATCATCTCCATAAGCTTTATGCTATCTCCCTGACCCCTAATGTTAGTTTCGAATGTGATTTTCTTTATCCTTTGAACTGGTTGTAATATCTTAAAATTTAATTATCAATTAAATAAATCTTTAATATAAGTTCTTTTTAGATCATTACAGAGTTTAGATTTTACCTTTTAAAAATTTATCAGTGAGGAGCCAGGTGGTGGCACACCTGGTTAACACACACATTATAGGACACAAGGACCCAGGTTCAAGCCCCTAGTCCCCAATTGCAGAGGGACAGCTTCATGAGTGTTGATCAGTGCTATAGGTCTCTCTCTCTCTCTCTCCTTCTCTCTCTCCCCCTCTCTCCTGCTCCCCTCTCAATTTATTCCTGCCCTATCCTTTAATAAAAATAACCTATGATCCAGGTTCAAATTCCCAATATGCCATTTGAGAGTACTAAAGCACTAGGGGAAGCTTCAGTGCTATAGAATTTCTCTCTCTCTCTCTCTCTCTCTTTCTCTGAAGACGATGACCTAGTCCTAGAGCAATAAATCCCGGGCAATGACAAAAATGTTTAAATAAAAGTTATGTGACATTTTCCAAAGAATTATTGTTGTTCAATATTACTGAAATATATTTGACAGAATTTATTGATCAGCCTTATAACTAAGTTAACAAATTGGATAGAATATTCCTTTTTTAATTCTGAAAGCAATTTTATTCTGTGATTAGTAATTATCACCTTCTCTGAGAGTTTTCATAGGTAGGACACCGGGCCCAGTTATAAGCATAGAATTCAAAATGTGAATTTGTTTGCTTATTCATTTCTCACTGAGAACCCACTAAGCACTCCAAAACTGTTCTTGGTAAACAGAACAGGCAAATAAGTCACTGTACCTATGCAGTTGGAGATTAAGTTTTATTGGTATAAAGAAAGAAGTAGCAGACCTCTATAACATTATGTAAATTATAAAAAGCACAATGATAAACAATACAAAAGGCAGATACCAACACTGGAGTCAGTATAAATACAGAAAGTGAAGATGATAAAGATTGTGAGAGTTACTGAAATATTACTTAGGTTTTCAGTACTTAACAGGAAAACTTCATTAAAGAATTTTTTGTTAAAATGAAGTAATAGTAATGCAAAATAATCTAGATTATTTGAAGGTGGATTGGGTTTATGAGATGACAGAATATTTTCTGTAGCAGTTTGTCAAGTGTTGGTATCAGAGTTCTGCTAATTTCAAAACCGTGTGAATAACTGCAAGATTTTCAGTTATAGAACTGAAGATGGCTATTCCTACAAGTTTGAAAAAAAAAAAACGGGGGCTGATTTAAAAATATGTAAACATAGTAATGATAACAGTGGACTATCAAGTTCTGTTATCTTTTATTTCCACCATTATAGCCAAATACTACAACACATATGTAATATATAGAATGATAGAGAATGGTAATGGAAATGAGCTTGGAATTTTCCAAGCTAGTAAAATAAAGGACAAAGGCCCAACACATCCAGGGGGTGGTAACACAGAGATACTCATGTACCAAAGGGTAAAACTACTCCTCACCACCCAGCCTGGCTCCCCTCCTTGCACATGATCTGCCACACAAAAAAAAAAGGTCCCACTGGACCTTCCATGGCCACCATGTAACTCTATACCACAACTGTCACCCCAGTGCAATTACTATTTCTATGCCTACAACTTCACAGCAGTAGGAACATGGAAGTAGAGGCTGTGAACCTCTCTATAGGAATAGAGTTGGCAGTCAGTTGGAGGGTACAGAAGGCTGAAAGCAACCCTTTTAAAATTCTATAGCAAAGGACTCTGGGGGGTGGAGCCAGAGAGTAGTCCATTTATGGAGCATAGCCTGCCAAAGACTGTCCTCCCACCAGTCTGTGATACAACAGCAATCTCCAACTTCTGGTTTGACAGAACAGAGACCACTGGATCTGATTCTGAGAGAAGTAGACACAGTGAGAACATAGAGGAAATCACCTGCACTGATAAACCCAGACGGCAACCTGAAGAACCAAGATAGCAACTTAAAGAAAACCCTAAATCCAACACAAGTGGTAAAGCAGGTCTGCAGTTGCCTATTCTTCTTTCCCCCTCTCTGTCTTTCCCCCTCTCTCCATTTCTCTCTGTCCTATCCAAAAAAAAATGGCAGCAAAAAAAAATGGCAGCAATAAGAACAACAACAACTATAACAACAACAATGATAAGCAACAAGGGCAACAAAAGGGGAAAAATAGCCTCCAGGAGCAGTGGATTTGTAGTGCAGGCACCAAGATCCAGCAATAACCCTGGAGGCAAATAAAATAAAATAAAATAAAATAAAATAAAATAAAATAAGAAAAGATCTTCATCTAAATATACTCTAGCGAGCGAGGTTATGGATCGTGTTTGAAGAAGCAATGAAGATATTTTCAGATAAGTAATAGATAAAAGAATTCATTACCACTAAACTAGTCCTACAAGAGATACTAAAGGGATTTCTGCAATAGAAAGATACTAAATGCCTTCTCTCATATGAAGGAAATAATGAAACAAGGGAATAAGCAAAGTCAAAGTAAGACAAGCCTTTGATCTCAAACTGTACAAGTGAGGTTGGCATGTGGACGAGTGGGTGCGGGAATGGATGCTAGTGAGGAGATCCAATGAAGCAAGGGTTCAAATCTGGGTCAAGTAAATGGCAAAGCTGGTACCCTCCCAGGAGGGTTTTCTTGTTAGCCTCTCATTTGCATTTATTAATAAAATAAAATATATGTGGTTAGAAAATTATTTTTGCATATTGCTCTCAATTTGATAAGTCATGATATTATTTGTGTTATTTCTATTAGTTATTTCTTTGGGATGATGCTTACATATAAGTGTGTCTGGAAATATTCAAGTTGCTTAATACTTCTGTTTAAAGTGTTTTTTTTTTTTAATTTGTAAAAGGTTTACACTATCACTAGAGAATGGACAAGTGTGATTTCCACTCGTGAAAGTTTGCAATGGTTTTCCTTATGGAATTATCATGATTGAAGGTTTTTCTTTGAATATTTGGGGGGAAAAGGATTTAGTCACTGTACATAAAATATAATTTTGGCATTATTAATTGAATATGATTAATTATGCTTTTCAAATCCTTCAGGTATTTATTTTTGGATCAATTTTATCCGTCATAGTAAAATTATGTTGAAGTTTCCTATATAGACACTTCTATAATCTTTCTTCTTGTACTGCCAACAGTTTGTTCTTTATATATTTGAATACCCCCTATTTTTCAGAAAAAAAATCACTAATACAATATTCTCAGTATAATTTGTATCTTCTGTCAACATTAAATGAATATACTGAGGGGTAATATGATTATTTTTTTCTTTATGTGGCAATATGAACTGAACTTGGGAGCTCACTCATGCAGAGCAGTTTCCCTGCCCAAAATTTCATTACTTATGAGAAAGAAAGAGAAAGAGAGAGAGGGATGGGAGGGAGGTAGTGTGCCTGTCTCAAAAGACACAAGAGCACTACTTCACCATCCATGGAGATCCCCCCACCAGCACCATCACCACCATATGATAGTCCCATGTTCTGTCATGGTTTAAGCCTAGGGCCTTGTGCATGGTAAGAGCATAGCACATGCTCTACTGGGCAAGATATTTCTCAGTCCCTATTGTTTGTTTTCTTGAACAGATAAGAGACATGATCAGATGTCTATTTAGAGAATGTACTGATTGGAAGGAGATGAAACAGACTTAAACATGGGAAAGCAGTAATAAGGTCCTTACAGTAGTCCAGATAAGAAATTATGAGTCATTGGATCAAGGCTAAGGCAACAGAGCGGTGCTAGTTAGGATGATCATGAAAATTTGTACGCATTTGGGTCCAAGGGAGTTGGGACAAGAAAGGTGAGTTGAGGGCATCAAAATTTCTGATTTAGTTGACCATTGTCTAAAAGGCCATATAGGAAGGCTATTTGGTCAGTTACTCATTTCATTATTTATTTAATCGTAGTTAGAGAGAGAGAGAGAGAGAGAATATCAGAGTTCAGTTCTGGCTTAATGGTGGTGCTGAGGATTGAACCTGGGACCTCAGAGTCTCAGGCATGGGGGTCATTTGCATAATAATTATGCTGTCTTCTTGCCAGCCAGTCCGGTCAGCTTTTCAGACTAGGTTATTTTCTCAAAATTCCTTTTCTTTGTATGCATCTAAGAGCCTTTAAGTCCAGACTCAAGTTCAGCATGTTGAATCTTTGTCAGTTGACAACTTAACTCAATCTCAGTCTTTCTATTTGAATATAAGAACACTAGGATGTATGTTCAAGTTCAAATAAATCACATCTCTTTTATGTAATAATAATGCTTTCACAAATGTATGGAGAAAGTTGGACAAAGAAAGAATAAATGTCCAATATCAGCACTAGGGTAGTCCATACTTATGGGGGGTAAGTTTTCCACAAGAGGGCAGCATCACCCAATAAATTATGACATTGAATGCTTCTTCCAGTAGGTACGAGGAGAGGAGGTTGTAAGGGTAAGACTTGAAGATGTAGTGAACCATAATATTTGTCATGCCATGAAAACTAAAGGCCCTACTTTCGCTAAGACCAAATTATAGCTACTCCCAAGTAACTACTGGTAATGGAAGATGTTGTAACAGGGAGAAAGAAGACACAGAGCTCATCAAAGGAGGATTAGTAGGTGACACATCTCAACATTCTTTTTTTAGGACAGGCTCAGAAGCCACTCTGGATGATGGCCACACTCTAAGTAAGTAGTGATGACTCTGTACAACCAACCTTTCAGAGGGGCCTTTATTTTCTGTTCAGATCTCAGTCACCCCTAAGATGATTGTCCAGCAACTCATGTTCCCTAAAGGTCTGACTGCAAAGCACACTACAATTCTGATGTTCTCCTTATTTAATAGTGTTTGGTCACTTGAAATATGTCTGTTTATACCTTAGGAGCAAGAAATTGGACTGAAATTAATGAAAAACTTATTTTACTATCCTAATAATGATTCTATATGGGGAAACTATCATTGCTCATGTTAACAGAACTAGAAAAATGTCTATCTGACTCTAAAGGAAGAACACACACACACACACACACACACACACACACACAGACACACTTCCAAATTCACAAGGATATCCTTTCAAGAAGCTTTACTTAAAACATATATATACATGTGCATGTGGCATAAAGCTCAAGGACCAGCGTAAGGATCTTGGTTTGAGCCCCCGGCTCCCCACCTGCAGGGGAGTCACTTCACAGGCAGTGAAGCAGGTATCTGTCTTTTCTCTCCCCCTCTCTGTCTTCCCCTCCTCTCTCCATTTCTCTCTGTCCTATCCAATGACAACAACAATAATAACTACAACAATGTAACAAAGCCAACATAAGGGAATAAAATAAATATTTTTTTAAAAAAACATATATATGGGTTTTGGGGGGGGGGTCCAGCATAGATTTGCCTCTATAACATTCCAGGTTTGATCTCCAGCACTGTACATACTAGAGTTGAATGGTATTCCTGTCCCTCCCCCTCTCTCGTGAAAAAAAAACATCTTTTAGAAAACCTAAATCAGGGTGGGGGTAGAGGGGTAGACAGCATAATGGGTATGCAAAGAGACTCTCAAACCTAAGTCTCTGGTTCAATCCCCCACCAGCACGATAAACCAGAGCTAGTCAGTGCTCTGGTAAAATCAATAAATTAATTAATTTTAAAAAAAGAAAACCTAAATGATAATGGGCCCAAGATTGAGTTGGTGACAATGTGTCTATTTGTGTAAGACATTACTTAATATGTCACCATTAATCCAGGTACATAGAGAGGCATGGCTTAATCTTTTCTAGCAGCAATTTACACAATGAATGAATGAAGTTCTACTCTTACAAAATAAATAAATAAATAAATAAATAAATAAATAAATAAATTCCCCTCAGTAGTCTCACCTCAGGAAAAATAGTTTGGATGTAGGGAATGATAATGATGGAAAATTTAAAGATGGTTTCTGTGTTTCTTGTCTCGTTTAATAGAGGGCATGTTGGTACCAGTTCCTGAGATAAGGAACTTGGGAGGAGAAGAGATGGCATGTCAGGTTTTGAGCATGTAGTATTCAATATGATGCAGAAGCATCAAAGTATAAATGCCCAATAAGGTGTCAATATGAATCAAAGCACAAAAGATGGTCATCCACATATAGATGGTAATTGAAGATCTGGTACTAGGTGATATTCTTTCTACATGGGATATCAGTGAGCTTAGAAAAGGTAGAACTGGGCTGGGGACATAGCATATAATGATTTTGCAAAAATACTTTCCTGTCTAAGGCACCAAAGGTCCCAGGTTTAGTTCTCAGCATCACCATAAACTAGAGCTGAACAGTACTCTAGTAAACAAAAATTAATAGAATTAAATGAAACACCCACAATTTAAGGGATGGTCAGAGGAAGGCCACGTAGTGAAAGAAGTTGGCTTATAAAATGAATAGAACCAGAAAAAAAGATCAAGGAAATGGGATATTAAAAATAAGAGAATTTCATAAAGAAGAGAATAGTAAGGATTAAAAATAACTATTGGCAGGGCCAGGCAATGGTGCACTGGGTTAAGCACTCATATTATAGTGCACAAGGACCTAGGTTCAAGCCCCTAATCCCTACCTATGGAGGGAAAGCTTCATGAGTGGTGGAGCAGGGCTGCCGGTCTGTCTCTGTCTCTCTCCCTCTCTATCTCCCCCTCCCCTTTCAATTTCTCTGTTTCTATTCAATAATAAGTAAATAAATTTTAGATTTTTTAATAATCCATTGGCTTGGGCAATTAGGAGGCAATGTATAGTTTTTGATACAGTAGTTTTAGTGACATCCTGGGGTCAAATTTAGCCTATGGTATGTACAAAATTCTATGAGAGGAAGGACTTGAAGACAGTATGTATAGAATCTCCTTTTGGTTTACTGAATATGAGTAGAGGAAGAACATGGGCCAGTAGCAGAAGGAGAAGTATGATTGTGGGAAGATACTTTAATGGCTTTAAAAGTAAGAATGGTTAAGGTGGAGAAACTTAAGTGTACATATAGGATAACGGGTTAAGTAATGACAAGGGAAAAGTACACAATATTCCAGTAGTATGGAAGCAAGATGTAGCAGAAAAAATTAAAGTTGAGTCCTATGGAAAGTGCACCAACAGAAATACTCTTTAGAAGCAGGAGAATGATATGACTTTATTTTGCTTCTGCCACTCCACTGACCCAGAATGCATCTCACCTTCTCATGATGTATGTATCAAATTCTACTTATCATTTAGCTGAAACTCCACCTTCTCTGTAAAGTATTACTCTATTAATCCCTTTCGAAGGATCCTTTTCCTTTTTCAAAAGGAACCTTGGTAGCTGCATGATGTCGCTATTCCTGGCACTGCCTCATTCTTCCCTCACCTTTCTTCCATTCTTTTCTCTTTATTTCTTTTTGAGAGGAGACGAGATAC
Organism: Erinaceus europaeus; assembly: GCF_950295315.1. Taxonomy (NCBI): domain Eukaryota; kingdom Metazoa; phylum Chordata; class Mammalia; order Eulipotyphla; family Erinaceidae; genus Erinaceus; species Erinaceus europaeus. The sequence continues at coordinate 87,673,117 of NC_080185.1, read as the reverse complement.
AGAAAGGGGGAAAGAAATGAAGAGAAAGAAACAGGGAAAAGAAGAGACACCTGGAGCACTAATTCACTGCTTGTGAAGTTTCACTCCTATAGGTAGGGACCAGGAGCTTCATCCCAGGTCCTTGCACATGCTAACATGTGCACTCTATTGGGTGAGCTGCCATCTGGCCCCTTGAAGAGGTCTTTCTTTCTCTTGACTATTCCTAGCTAGTTTTGCTTGAACAATCAATTTTCAATCTCTTAACTGTTTTCTTATAACAACTTATTGTTCATTAACTTGTCACGTGTATGTATGTTCTCTCCCATTTAGACTATACACTCTACCAGGGTATGGTTTTTATCTTAGAGCTTGTTACAGTCACCAGAGTTCCTACCATGGTTGGTAGTTAAGGTCACTTTAAATCTATGTGGTTGAGCAGTGTCATTCTTTGATAAAGGAGGAGAAAGAACAAATACTGGATTAGATATGCCCTTGGGATGCACTGAGTCATTTAGTTCTCTCAATAGCAAATAAGGAGAGCGAGTGGGAAAATAAATTTACTTAATGATGACATGGGCAGTATATCTTGCAGGCCTTTCTTCTATGCCATCTGCTTCAGTTGACTACAAATTTCTGTCTATGTGATACAACTCTTTCTTTGATCATATTTACTAAAGACCTTTGTACCTTACAGCAAATATCCCTGTACTTTACCTCCTGACAATCAGCTTGAGGATCCGGAAGGAGCCTTTGATGAGGATGAGAGCCTCTTGGCGGGAGCCATACAGTGGAGTGCCATTGATATTCACCAACTCATCACCAGTCCTCATCTTCTGAGACAAGGCTGCCTTACCTCCATCTTCAATCTGTGTTGCAGCGAAAACAAAAAGTAGGCGGTGAGGTGCTTCTATCCCTCAAATTCTATTTCCTGTCTATTCCCAAACTCTATGTTCCAAGAGGTACATTGGTAGCTTCAGAGGGATAAAAAATAAGGAAGATTCCAATGGGGGGGGATGGGGTGCAGAACTCTGGTGGTGGGAATCATATGCTTCAGGGGATCAGTTAAGGGACACTGGAAAATGAACTAAGTTGGAGGTGAGGGTGTTCTGCAGACATCTATAATGTGGAAATGAGAAACTGTACCTACACATCAATAACAGGACTATAATACACTATCCCCCTCACCCTAATAAAATTTTTAAAAAATGTTAATTGCAGGTCATCATTTACCAAAGGCAAAGTTTTTCTAGTCAAAGAATCCTTGGATTCCCACATAGATATGATAAGCCTAGACCTCTAAAAGATCCCTCTCTCCATCAACATTGGTCACTTCCATCAGGAACATCAAGCCCTCTTGTGGGCCTCTACAGGACCTTGCCTTTAATATTGAACAGTAGTAGTAGGGACTACCCGACTCTCCAAAGGGAGGCTGGGACAACCTACACTGTCACTTGAGGAAGACTGGTCCTGAAATGAGTACAATCTAAAATTTCCAGCTGTGGTAATGAATTACTAACTCAGACTGACAGGGATGCACAGGATACACAGGCTCCTGTGCTAAATATGAACAGACATGGGCCTAGATCAGGTAGAATTTAGTTAATGGTAGTTATATACTTTTCTTGTGTTTGGGAGCTACTCTCTGCCCTAATCCAACTTTGTAGTCCTATATTCAACTCTGTCAACATCTTCCCAGACAACAGTATGAGCCTACCTTGTATGTTAGCTATTGAACTCAGGCAAAAATTACTAAAGTCATGGGCCCTCTGGAATACATCTAAATGGATTGCTTAGCTTCTTCCCACACCAAGACCCTTAGTTTCATCTGCTCTACTCTGACCTTTAGGTTCCAGATTATTAAACAACTTGCCCTGCTTTATATCTTAGTGCTCTTCAGCCTCCAAGTTGCAGATGCTACCATGAAGCCAACCTGATTTCCCTAGGCAGATCAACTCACCAATGTATCCTGGAATCTCACCTCCTCAGAGCCCTATCCACTAGGGAAAGATAGATACAGGCTGGTGGTATGGATCAACCTGCCAATGTCTATGTTCAGCAGAGAATCAATTACAGAAGCCAGGCCTCCCACCTTCTGTACCCCATAAAGAATTTTGTTCCATACTCCCAGAGGGATAAAGAATAAGGAAGATTCCAATGGGGGGGATGGGACGCAGAATTCTGGTGGTGGGAATCATATGGGATTGTACCCCTCTTATCCCACAATCTTGTTAATAATTATTAAGTCACTGATTTTTTATTTATAGTGATTTAATATAGATTTACAAAAGTGTGAGATAACAGGAGTATAATTCCACACCATTCCCACCACCAGAGTTCTGTGTCTCCATTCCCTCCACTAGAAATTGTAGTAGTTCTCTCAAGTTCAAAGATATGGGTTGATTATTATTTCTGTAACTTTATATTTATATATATTTGCCTATTTTTCCCTTTCTAAGTCATATCTACACCTATTACAACTTCCAAATGTCCTTCCCTTTTTCCACTGCTCTCTCTGGGTCCTAATGGAGTTGGAGTTCAGGGTCCACGAGTCATCTTCCCCTAACATTTCTCCCCCTCAGGGAGTATGGACCAGAATTCTTCATTGGATGCAGAAAGTGGAAATTCTGACTTCTGTAACTGCTTCTCTGCTGAACATGGGCATGGCAGGTAGATCCATACCCCCAGTCTGTTTCTATTTTTCCCTAGTAGGGAAGGGCTCTGGAGAGCTGAGGCACTGGGACACATTGGTGAGGTCATCTGGCAAAGACAAACTTTGAGCAAGCTATTAAGGAAACATCACAGAGATAATTAAATATATCTTTGGAGGTATTCAATTCATCTGTGGAGACAAGCACTTCTAAATGAAAAAAGGATGCTTAGGAGGAACCCCACAGTGTGGGTGGACTTAGTATCATGACACAACAAACTATACACACAAGTAAGAGTCAAAAGAGATAATTCCCCCAAAATATGACCATTGGCAAGTTCTCTGAGCCATTTTTGATGTCTGACAATCTTGTGTTTGAATCTGGACTCTAGTACTTCCTAGCTGTGTGAGCTTAATAGGTTACCTAACAAGGCTGTAACTTAATGGCCACACATACAAAATAGAGATAACAAGAGTATCTATCCTCTGGTAATATTAGTATATGAAGAGACTAGGGACAGAAGCACCTCAATGAATGTGAACCCCAATAATTATATTAAGGAGGGTGACTCTGAACACCACAAAGGTGGCTTTTAGCTCAACATTGTGTGAATGTAGGTGTAAATTCAAAAGATATAGTGTATGTACAAAAGAATTTTTCATCCATATATGTATCTTCAATGCCTATCTGGTACAGTGCTGCTGTGCCTAAAATACAATGGACAGTCTTAAAAAAAACTAAGAGCATGGTTGTTCACATCGGCTAACAGAATTTTCATCAACCAGGGCAATCTGGGCAAGAAGGTCGTCAGGCTGGGGGCATTGGAAACAAAGACAGAAATAATGGTCAATGGGGTAATCAAAAGTAAAGCAAAACAAGATGCCTGCCCAGGGTTCCTTGCTCATGTCCACCTTTTAAATGCTTTTATTAGTGATTTAATAATGATTAATAATATTGTAGGATAAGAAGGGTACAATGCCACACAATTCCCACCACCAGAGTTCTGTATCCCATCCTCTCCATCGGCAGCTTCCCTATTCTTTATCCCTCTGGAGGTAAGGACCAAAATAATTTTATGGTGTGCAGAAGGTGGAAGGCCTGGCTTCTATAATTGCTTCTCTGCTGAACATGGACATTAGCAGATCCACATGCCCAACCTGTCTATCTTTCCCTACAGGGATAAGGCTCTGGGGAGGTGAGGTTCCGGGACACACTGGTGAGATCATCTTCCCAGGGAAATCAGGGTGGCTTCATAGTAGCATCTGCAACTTAGAGGCTGAAGAGCACTAAAATATAAAATGGGACAAATTGTTTAATAAATCAGGAACTTAGGTCAGATTGATGGGGGCTACAGTTAATGGTATTTCTATTCTTTCCTCATGTTTGGGAGCTACTCTCTATTTATGGCCACTTTTAGATGTGACATGTCTTCTACCACAGAGGTAATTCTGTCAGAATCTCAATTCTATCCATGGTAGTAAGAGTTATCTCATCCATGAAACAATCCTTCAAGCTTTAGTTAATTTCTAATATGTACAGGAGGACATATTCGGCATGAAAGATAACCAAAAAAATGAAGAAAGTTCCTAGCCTCAGGAGTGGGTTCTTATTGGAACATTTACAAAACCTTAGAGGATCTGGGGGGGGGGGTTAAAAAGGTTTGATCCGCCTATTAAATTAGGAGATTTCTTTTTTTCTCCCAAAGGAGAGATGAGGATAAGGAAACTACACAATCTTTAGGGAAAGGTAGATTCTACATGGGCCGACTAAGGGTTGATCTTTGAGGAAGATGTTTTTAGTGTTTAATTATTTTATTTTATTTTGAGAGAGAGATGCAGAGAGAGAGACACACAAAGAGAAACACCAGAGCACTGCTTAGCTCTGGTCTATGGTGGTGTGGGGGATTGAACCTGGGACTATGGAGCCTCAGGCGTGAGTCTCTTTGCATAACCATTATGCTATCTACTCCCGCCCAATGAAGATATTTTTAAACACAGGTCTAATCTGTGCCAGATGGTGACACACCTGGTAGAGTGCACCCATTACAGTGTGCAAGGACCTGGGTTCAAGGCCCCAGTCCCCACCTGCAGGAGGGAAGTTTCATAGGTGATGAAACAGTGCTGCAGGTACCTCTTTCCTTCTCTTCCTTCTCAAGTCCTTTCTGTCTCTATTCAAAGTAAATAAATAAAATACTTTAAAAAACCTACTACTAGTCTTGTTCCAATCTACTTCATAGGCTTTTATAGAAGCCCTCCCCCAGTCTATCTCAACACCATAGAAGAATATTGCTGAGATTTCAGTTGGCCAGCTCATGTGCAATTTGGCATATGAAACCTCCTGAGTGCAGAGAAAAGTGTTCAATCAGGATTTTAAAAATCCCATCAAATAAAGTTAAATCATAGCCTGTTATTAAATTTATTGCTGCTATCGTGTGTTTTTTTTTCTACAGTACCTCTCTCTGACAAATCATAGATTAGCCAAGTTACAGTGAATACACACACATACACACACACACACACACACACACACACACACACATCATTGTTACAGTGCTTGCACCACAACTCAAAGCCAATATTTGGTAAGTGGGGGACAATGCTCCAAAAATCAATTAGGATCACACTTTTATTTCCAATGCCATTATCATTATTACTTCACAGTCATCATTGCCCAGTGCCAAAAAAAGTAAAGTGCTGTACTTGAATTTCAGAAGTTCTATTTGAAAGACGATTTCCTTTGGCATCTATGAAAGGCCCTTAGCATCAGGCAGGTTTTTCAACCAGAATCAACCATTTGAAAGGGCCTGCTTAGGCTAACAAAGAACCACAAATAGGAATTTAACAAACACATGCTAATATATTATTTGCTGTTGGTATCTATTAGTCTTGATTTAATCCATCCTGTTTTATTCATGCACCTCAATTATCCATATTAGTGTTATACATAGCAAGTCTTCCCTTCACTATGTGTGACTATTAAGTATCACCCCAGGTTAATTAAGCATGTTGTTACAGCAACACAATCTGTTATTCCTACCAAATTAAAGGGAGCCTGTTAAAACTAATTATTATAGGAAAAGTTCAGGCATTTTGCATCCCCTACTGCCACTTGGTCTACCACTGAGTCCTTTGAGGAACTCTGGCTTGAATTATAGCCTCAGGCCAACTGTATATACCCCTTCACTGATGTATGCCACTTCTTAGTCACCAGCAATATCTTCCTTCAGATAAATATGCTGAGTTGCAACAGAACTATGGTAGCACAAATGTGGATTCTCAGACAATAGAGCAGCAGATTATGGATATCCAGTACATTTCCCAAAGTTCAAATGAGAACCGGTGTTTTGCAATGAAACTCTACTTGGTTAAACATCTTTGGACTGGGGAGTCAGGCAGTAGCGCAGCGGGTTAAGCACACATGGCACAAAGCGCAAGGACCGGTGTAAGGATCCCCGGATTGGCTCCCCACCTGCAGGGAAGTCACTTCACAGGTGGTGAAGCAGGTCTGCAGGTGTCTATCTTTCTCTCTCCCTCTCTGTCTTCCCCTCCTCTCTCCATTTCTCTCTGTCCTATCCACCAATGGCAACACCAATAACAACAACAATAATAATTACAACAATAAAACAACAAGGGCAACAAAAGGGAATAACTAAATAAATAATCTTGGGACTATATACCAAAGCATCCCTTTCCCAAACTGAGCTATCCAACAGATTCCTTCTGATGTTTTGATGCTTTAAAATACAATTGTCTTCCCTGAATTGTTTGGCCTCCTAACAGTAGTTTTCCAAGTTAGTAGTCCAGCAACATGTTTTTATGTATAACATATGATAGCTGTTCATATTTTTAGCAAGGAAAATATTGAAAATAAAAAGGAAGAAAGGACCAAAGAATAGGAGGGAGGGTGAAAGAAGATATATTTTTCTTTTTATCTTTTTTTAATATTTATTTATAATATTTATAAAAATAATATTTATTTATTCATTTTTGTTGGAGAGAGGAGGGGAAGACAGAAAGGGGGAGAGAAAGATAGACACCTGCAGACCTGCTTCACCACTTGTCAAGTGACTACCCTGCAGGTGGGGAGCCGGGTATTTGAACCAGGATCGTGCCAGTCCTTGCGCTTATCGCCACCTGTGCTTAACAACCACTGCGCTACAGGTACCTGACTCCCTTATTTCTCAACAAAATGTTTTGCTTTTTCTTTCCCATCCACATACTCATAGCTCTGCATAAGCCACAGGAAAGGTATGACTCAATAAACGTGCTCTGCTTGAATAGTTGTATAGCATTATTTCATGCACCTGTGACAATGTCATACATTAGAAAGGACAGATGCACCAGCTGTTGGGGAGGCTGTGGGGGGGAAGCAAACTCTCCTACATTTCTAATAGGAATGTAAATTGGTTAAACCCCTGCAGGGGGGCAGTCTGGAGACTCAGAACAATGCTAGAAATGGATATACCCTATAACCTGGCAATTCATCTCCTGGAGATATATCCAAAGGAAACAAAGGCACATACCCAAAGAGATCTATGAATACCTATATACTTAGCCACACAATTTGAAATAGGTCAAACTTGGAAGCAAAGCTGATGCCCAAAGATAGATGAGTGGCTCAAAAGTTATATAGTGGAATATTAGCCAGTTGTTTAAAATGATGAGGTAATCTCCTTTGCCATATCTGGGACAGAACTTGAAGTGATCAGCTTGAGTGAGATAAACCAGAAAGGGAAGAACAAATAATAAATGATCACACTATAGGTTCAGCTTAAGCATAAATAGTAAGGGAACATATATGGTACAGAATGGACTGGTGTATTGCACCAAAGCAGAGGACTCTGGGAAAGGAGGGAAAAGAATGAGAATGGAAGGAAGCTGGGGTCATGGTGTATCATGGTGTATGATGGTAGAAAGGGACCTAGGTTGGAGGAGAAAGTGACCTGTAGACATGTATCAAGGGGAACTGAGAGGTTGTACCTGTGGATATACAGTTATACTATAAACCAATTAACTCTCCAATAAAGTGGCACAAATTAAAAAGAAGTAAAGGCACTTTCTAACAAAGTCCCAAAACCTAGATATAGACCAGGTTCTGTGAGAGAGAGCATATGTTCACACGTATCCATAAACTAGTACAAAATATATACCTGAAAGCACAAGTACACTAGAGTTTGCAGTGAGTACCCCCCCAACACTTCCTCTCCACTATTCCAACCTTTGGGTCCATGATTGCTCAACAATTTGTTTGGCTTTGTATGTTAACTCTCTTTTCAGCCATCAGGTTCCAGATGTCACCAGGATGCCAGCCAGGCTTCCCTGGACTGAAGACCCCACCAATATGTCCTGGAGCTCAGCTTCCCCAGAGACCCACCCTACTAGGGAAAGAGAGAGGAAGACTGGGAGTATGGACTGACCAGTCAACGTCCATGTTCAGCAGGGAAGCAATTACATAAGTCAGACCTTCCACCTTCTGCAACCCACAACGACCCTGGGTCCATGCTCCCAGAGGGATAGAGAATGGGAAAGCTATCAGGGGAGGGGATGGGATATGGAGATTGGGTGGTGGGAATTGTGTGGAGTTGTACCCCTCCTACCCTATGGTTTTGTTAATTTATCCTTTCTTAAATAAAAAAATAAATTAAAAAAATTCAAAATCTAAAAAAAAAAAAAAGAAGGGAAGGAAGGAAGGAAGGAAGGAAGGAAGGAAGGAAGGAAGGAAGGAAACCTGAAAAATCTTTTTTAAGAAAAGCAGCTGGGTGGTCTGGGAGGTATGCTGTAGACAGAGTACTAGACTTGCTAGCATAAGGTTCTGAGTTCTGTGGCGCTAGGGAGTACCATACACGTGAGAGTGATGTGATGCTCTGCTCACTCTCTTTCCTCCCCTCTAATTAATAAATAAAATCATGTAGTTAAAAGAAGAAAGAAAGAAAGGAAGGAAGGAAGGAAGGAAGGAAGGAAGGAAGGAAGGAAGGAAAGAAGGAAGAGAACATCCTCTTCTCCTTGCCCACAATTCACCTTCTTCATCTAAACATGGATGGGAGCTTGAAGTATCTTGTTAGGTGAGATAAGCCAGAGAGAAAAGGATGAGTATGGGATGATCTCACTCATGGACAGAAGCTAAGAAATAAGAACAGAAAGGGGAGGGGGGAAAAGCTGTACTTGGACTGGGTTTTGGTGTATTTTACCAAAATAAAGGACTTGGGACAGGATTGGGGGGGGCTGGGGGGGGAGTGCTTTCAGATCCTGATGCATGATGGTGGAGGAGGACCTAGACTGGGGATGAGGGTGTTTTACAGAAAACAGAGAAATATTTTACACATGCACCAACAACAGTATTTACTGTAAACTACTAATCCCCCCCCTAATAAAAACAAAAAGAACAGTTGAAACAGTGAAAGAAAGCAATTCCGGAATCCCCATTCAGTGCTAATAAGCTGGTGATTTGGAAAATTCTGATGGGTCTTCAATGAAGCAGAAAGTGCTTTGATAGCTTTCAACAAAGTGACAAGCTACCCCCTTGGGAGCAAAAGTAAATAAAAATTGATTTTACAAGTACTTACTGATTTTCAAATAGCTTTTATTTGGTCACATACCAGCACCTACTTGCTAGGGTGTATTGAATGAATTTAGGAGATAGGAAAACATGAAAGAAAGCAATGTTACACTGGATTTATCTTGAAAAAAATACTACCAATGGGAAAAGAAAAAAAAAACATCTTACAACAACCCATAGGTATTGAATGCATATTACCACTGTATGGGAGCAACATTAAAATCAGTGACATGAGTGACCTAGGTCATGACAAAGAACTGTTGGAATCTCAGGTGTGAGGTCCCAAGTTTGATCCCTGGCATCACATGAATCAGAGTGATGCATGTGCTTGTATACCCCCCCATCTATCTATCTATCTATCTATCTATCTATCTATCTATCTATCTATCTATCTCTATCTCTATCTCTCTAAGAATATATAAAATAAATCGTAAAAAATATGTGATTGCGAATACTTCTGTTTGCTACATGAATTTTCTTGGAAACAATAGCCATTGAATGAAACTTCTCTTGTTCAGTTGCAGGAATTTCTGGCCAAATTTCCAGCTTATAGTCTTACCTTCAACAGTTTGACTATCTAAGAAAGCAAAGAAAATATGTTTATTGTTAAGGATGAACTTTTAAAATTGTATGTATTTCATTTTAATGAGAGTGATACTGCTCAGCTCTGATTTAGGGAAGTGCTGGGGAGAGGATTGAATCTGAGATCTCAGAGCCTCAGTCATGAGAGAATTTTGGGTATCCATTATGCTGCTTCTCCAGTTCTGAACCTTTTTTTTTGCAGATAAACAAGAAAGTTCCACCGAAAATAGTGTTCACAAAAAAAAAAATACAACACCTTCTGGCACCAGGTGGTGGTACATCCAGTTGAGCACACACATTACTATACACAAGGACCCTAATTCAAGCCCTTGATCCTCACCTGTGTGTGGGGGGTGGGGGGGCTTTATGAGCAGTGAAGCAATGCTCTCCTTCTCCCCCACCCCCTCTTCCTCTCTTTCTTTCTCTGACTCCCTCCTAATTTCTTTCTGTCCTAACACATAAAAAGAAAGAAAAAAAGTAGCTTCTGCGAAGCGAACAGTGATTTCATCCTTCAGGCACCAAAGCTCCAGCAATAACCCTGATGGTAATATACATACATACATACATACATACATACATACATACATGCAATCTTATGATTTTTTAAATGCTCTCTGGAAGTTTTACACATTTTCAGCAACACTCCAGACAGCAGTTCAACGGGAGATCCAGATAAACTGGGACAGGAAGTCGGATCATTGAAAAATAGATTCAGTATAAAGGGATGCATTGGATCAACCTTCTCGTGGTGCATCCCGTGAGTACCCGTTCATTGGGGAAACTGATGATCCTTCCTAGCCGACTGAATCCACATGGATCCCAGTCACTTTCAAAGCCAGCAACAAGCACCTCCTGACACCTTTCAACCTGACGCTGTTGACTGGCTACGGAAGAAGGGCAAACGCTAAAAGAAAAAGAAGTATAAAGGTACATGCTATACTGAAACTTAGTTTGAAATTCTGAGTAGAATTCCAGGGGGCTAGTCGTTTCTGATCTCCCCACCTCTGTCCTACTAATGTATGTTAATGATGGGAGGGATTGATAAGAGGGCCCTGTAAAGTCTCTTTGCCATGGCTTTTCAACAGTCTGACTCCAAGTTGCAGATATATTCAATACATGCTACCTTAACTCGTCTCTTTTCACAACTCTTTCTTTCAAAAAAAAAAACCCTTTTAAATTCCAAAGTAGCCTATATTAGGAGGTGGAAAAAGCTACTACGTCTACTTTATTTTTATTTTGTTCCTTTATTATTGGATAGAGACAGAGAGAAATTGAGAGTAGAGGCAGAGATAGAGAGGGGCAGACACACAGAGACAGCTGCAGCCTTGCTTCACTACTTGTGAAGCTTCCCCCCCTTCCCCCCTACAGGTGGGAACTGGGGGCTTGAACCTGGATCCTATCACTGTAATGTGTGCACTTAACCAGATGTACCACCACTTCCCCCAGCCCGAATTTCATTTTCCCTACCTTACTCCAGCTTACAAAAGGCCAAATAGAAAACAAACACTTAGGTCTTAAGTAAATGCAAATTCAAAAACAATAATAAAGAAGATATAAGCTTGGTTCTTAAGCAGTGAGCTCTGTATATAGATTGAAATGATGGGCACCAAAGGAGAAGATAATATTTCCCTCTACTAGTGGCTAAGAAGCAGATACTTAAATCCTTAAAAGGCATTAACTCCCCCAGAGTATAAAAGTGTAGATCAGGCTCACTGGTTCCTCTGACTTTCAACCAGCAGATCATGCTGCATCCCACAGCATTATCTCTCCTTGCAGGCAAACAGTTAACTTCCCAGTTGCTTAATCGCCATCTAATTTACTAATCCTCACAACAAAGGCCCTCTAAGCTCAAAATCATTAAATTTCCCCAAGAATTATTCCAAGGTAAATTCTAAGTATCTTTGCCAAAAAGTTCAGTCAGTCCAGAGCCAAACTCAGACATAAGAAAATAGTGATAAGGAGAAAAGAGGAAAGAACCCAAAGCATCGTATCCTACATCAGCAACTAAGTATGTCCCTTACACATGACCCTTAAACGTATTACTACAGTATTACAGTATGTTGTCTCCAAGAGTCAGGGGAGGGAAAATAAGCCATCAATGTGCAACAGTAAACTCCAGCTTTCCTACACTGTCAGCAAATACGCTAAACAGGGTAGAGTTTATATCATTTGTTTTCACTGACAGGTTTTTTTTTTTTTTTTTTACAGATATAATGTAATCAGCATTTGTCAAAAATTCTATCTAGCTTTTTGGTGACTTAGAACAGTGGTTTCCAGAAATGGGATGTGTATATCCCAGATCACGGATGGGGTGATCCACTGAAAGGGGAGATGCTGGGGGGCCACATGCTGGCACATCTGGTTGAGCTAATATGTTACAATGTGCAAGGATCAAGGTTCAAGACCCCGGTACCCACCTGCAGGGGGAAAGCTTTGCAAGTGGTAAAGAGGACTGCAGATGTCTCTCTGTCTCTCTTCCTTGCTATCTTCCCCATTCTTCTCAAATTCTTTGTCTCTATCCAATTAATAAATTAAAAGAAAGGGGAGATACTAAAATTCCTATTTATACTTATGCTTATCTAATATTTTAAAGCAAGTCTTATACATATTTGCTATTCATGGAAGTAAATCATATCATCCATAAATAATGATATTCATAATGGGGAATATGTTCAAAACATTTTTACTAATATGAAATTTTACTTAAGAATTGGCAAGATCATAGACTTAAATGAGATGGCTAAAATTATAAAGCTTTTAGAAGAAAACTTAGGAGAATATCTTTGTGACCTTGAGGTGAGCAAAGATTTCTTGGGTAGGATACAAAAAGCAATAACTATTGAATAATAAAAAAATGCTATATTGGAGTTCATCAAACCAAAAGAGCAAGCACATGTTCATCAAAAATGTCATTAAAAAGTTGAAAAGACAAGTAATATACTAGGAAAAAAGTATTCAGAATACACAGATCTGACAAATGACTTATATTAAGACTATTATGTGAACTCCTACAAATCAGCAATTAAAAGACAGCCAACCAGCATCTGACAAAAGACTTGAATTAAGTACTTCACTAAAGAAGATAGAAAATGTCCCATAAGAAGGTGCTCAATATCATTTCCATCAGAAAAAAAAATTCCATTTGAAAACCACAATAAAGGGACTGCATGGTGGTATACCTGGCTGAGCACACACACAACACACATTCAACTCAAGCTCTACAGGGGGAAACTTCAGGAGCAGTCAAGCAGGTCTGCAGGTATCTCCCTCTCCTTGTCCCTCTTTAATGTTTAACTCTTTTTACTTATTTATTATTGGGTAGAGATAGACAGCAATTGAGAGAGGAGAAGGGAAGAGAGGGGAGAGAGACACCACTTGTGAAGCTTTCCCCCTGCAGGTGGAAACCAGGGGCTTGAACCTGGGTCCTTGTGCACTAACCAGTTGCGCTACCACCTGGCCCCTCCCTCTCCCTCTCTATCTCCCTCCTCCTCTCAATTTCTCTCTGTCTTTTCAAGTAATAAACCTGGGAAAGAGAGAGACAGGCTGGGAGTATGAATTGACCTGCCAATACCCATGTTCAGCAGAGAAACAATTACAGAAGCCAGATCTTCCACCTCTGCACCCTACAAGGATCCTGAGTCCATGTTACCAGAGAGATAAAGAGTAGGAAAGCTTTCAAGGGAGGGGATGGAATACGGAATGCTGGCAGTGGGAATTGCGTGGAATTGTACCTCTCTCATCCTACGGTCTTGTCAGTATTTCCATTTATAAATAAATCTTAAAAAATGAAAGAAGTTACAGAAAAATAAATAAATAAAACCACAAAAAAAGTCACAGCAAATCCAACACATATTTAAAATTAAAGACTGACAATACTAAGCATTGGCAATAACGTACAGCAATTTGATGTACATTCATGTACAGTAATGCAGAGCAATGCACAACTTAGATGCTTGCAAGTCCTGTGTTTTACCCATTGAACTACCTCCCAGGCACAATGACAGTTGCTGATGGGAATAAAACTGAAACCATTTCAGAAATCTGTACCTCTTCATCCAGACCAAGACATTTCACACTTAAGTGCACATGTCGTAGACAAAAATAAATGAAGAAGTGCATGTGTCCATAAAAGGACTTTTTTAACTTATTTTTTTTTAATATTTATTTATTTATTACCTTTTGTTGCCCTTGTTGTTTAACTGTTGTAGTTACTATTATTGCCATTGTTGTTGGATAGGACAAAGAGAAATGAAGAGAGGAGGGCAAGACAGAGAGGGGGGAAGAAAGACAGACACCTGCAGACCTGCTTCACTGCTTGTGAAGCGACTCCCTTACAGGTGGGGGGCCGGGGGCTTGAACCGGGATCCTTATGCCAGCCCTTGCACTTTGGGCCACCTGTGCTTAACCCACTGCGCTACCGCCCTACTTCAATAAAAGGAATTTTTACGGTAGCTTTATTTATAACAAGTAAACATGGAACAAACCAAATGTTGATCAAAACACATAAATTTCACAGAACATTATAATATACAGCAACAACAACAAAAAGAACAAATCACTGACCCATGTACCAGAACAAATGAATCTCAAAAATATTACTTTAAGTAAAAGAGACCAACCTACAAGGCCTGCTACATGATTCAGTTTTATATAAAGGTCAAGAATAGACAAAATTGGGGAGGCCAAAATGGCTAAACATAGAGTCTGATCTGTATTTTCCTCTCCACGTTAACAGCAAACGTCTATGCACTGAAAAATCCTCATAGAAAATGTACTTTCGGGGGATGCGTGGTAGCACAGTGGGTTAAACATACATAGTACAAAGCATAGGGACCAGTGGAAGGATTCTGGTTCAAGCCCCCAGCTCCCCACTTGCAGAAGTCGCTTCTCAAGCTGTGAAGCAGGTCTGTGGGTATCTTATCTTTCTCTCCACTCTGTCTTCCCCTCCTCTCTCAATTTCTCTCTGTCTTTCCAACAACAATAACAGCAGCAACAACAACAATGGGAGGGGGAAAAGATGGCTCCTAGGAGCAGTGGATTCCTAGTGCAGGCACTAAAGCCCCAGCAATTACCCCGGAGCACCCCCCCCCCCACAAAAAAAAATGTTTCCATAGTTGGAGGCTCACATATGACATGTGGCTAGTGCCTCATTTCACACAGTGACTGCACTTATACATGTGCATGACCATATTTGAACCTAATCCATACCACACTGGGGCAAGCTTGGGTGCTATAGTGTGTTTTCTCTTTGCCTTGCCCTCTTTGAAAGAAGTGGGATCAGTGTCTTGAAGACCTGGTGACATTATTAAATCAGTAAATGAAGGCACTAAGAGAAAGCAGAGTCACCTATAAAGAAGTCCCGTATGACTATCAGCTGATTTACCACAAACACCTGAGCAGATTATGGTCTACGTTTTGAAAGAAAAAGACTTCCACCTATGAATACTCTATCAAGCTAGGTTGTCATTCATATTTTAAATAAAGAGGAAGTTCTTTCCAGACAAACAACAGTTAGGGCTGAATAGAAACAGCTGACTTTAGATACGTGTATTTAGATATGCTGCTTTGCCATGTGAGCAATCCAGGTTCAAGCCTAGCCCCTACCACATTAAAGGAAGCTTTAGTGCTGTGGTCTCTCACTGACTCTAGGCCTCTACCTCAGACTCTAAGAGAAAAAAAAAATTAGTATCAACAATCTGACCCTATAATAAATATAAAATTGACTTCTATAGAAGAAAAATACTGAATGATCTTACTCATCTGGTGTCAATAAAGAAACAAAAGGAGAGGGGGTTGGGCGGTAAGGCAGTGGGTTAAGCACACATGGCACAAAGTGCAAGGACTGGCATAAGGATCCCAGTTTGAGCCTCCGGCTCCCCACCTGCAGGGAAGTCGATTCACAGGCAGTGAAGTTGGTCTGCAGGTGTCTATCTTTCTCTCTCCCTCTCTGTCTTCCCCTTCTCTCTCCATTTCTCTCTGTCCTATCCAACAAAAGAACGACAACAACAACAATAATAACCACAACAAGGCTACAACAACAAGGGCAAAAAAGGGGGGAAATGGCCTCCAGGAGCAGTGGATTCATGGTGCAGGCACCGAGCCCTAGCAATAACTCTGGAGGCAAAAAAAAGAAAGAAAGAAAGAAAGAAAGAAAGAAAGAAAGAAAGAAAGAAAGAAAGAAAGAAAGAAAGAAAAAGAAACACACCTATGGACATCTAATCTTTGATAAGGGGGCCCAAAGGATTAAATGGAAGAAGGAGGCTCTCTTCAATAAATGGTGCTGGGAAAACTGGGTTGTAACATGCAGAAGAATGAAATTGAACCACTTTATCTCACCAGAAACAAAAATCAACTCCAAATGGATCAAAGACCTGGATGTCAGACAAGAAACAATCAAATACTTAGAGGAAAACATTGGTAAAACACTTTCCCACATACACCTCAAGGACATCTTTGATGAATCAAACCCAATTGCAAGGAAGACTAAAGCAGAAACAAACCAATGGGACTACATCAAATTGAAAAGCTTCTGCACATCCAAAGAAACTATTAAACAAACAGAGAGACCCCTCACAGAATGGGAGAAGATCTTCACATGCCATACATCAGACAAGAAACTAATCACCAAAATATATAAAGAGCTCAGCAAACTTAGCACCAAAAAAGCAAATGACCCCATCCAAAAATGGGCAGAGGATATGAACAAAACATTCACCTCAGAGGAGATCCAAAAGGCTAACAAACATATGAAAAACTGCTCTAGGTCACTGATTGTCAGAGAAATGCAAATTAAGACAACACTAAGATACCACCTCACTCCTGTAAGAATGGCATACATCAAAAAGGACAGCAGCAACATATGCTGGAGAGGTTGTGGGGAGAGAGGAACACTTTTGCATTGCTGGTGGGAATATAAATTGGTACAGCCTCTGTGGAGAGCAGTCTGGAAAACTCTCACAAGGCTAGATCATATGGACTTTCCATATGATCCAGTAATTCCTCTCCTGGGATTATACCCCAAGGACTCCATAACACCCAACCAAAAAGAGGTGTGTACTCCTATGTTCATAGCAGCACAATTCATAATAGCTAAAAGCTGGAAGCAATCCAGGTGCCCAACAACAGATGAGTGGCTGAGAAAGCTGTGGTATATATACACAATGGAATACTATGCAGCTATCAAGAACAATGAACCCACCTTCTCTGACCCATCTTGGACAGAGCTAGAAGGAATTATGTTAAGTGAGCTAAGTCAGAAAGATAAAGATGAGTATGGGATGATCCCACTCAACAGAAGTTGAGTAAGAAGATCTGAAAGGGAAACTAAAAGCAGGACCTGACCAAATTGTAAGTAGGACACCAAAGTAAAAACCCTGTGGTGAGGGGTAGACATGCAGATTCCTGGGCCAGTGGGGGGTGGGAGTGGGTGGAAGGGATAGGTCACAGTCTTTTGATGGTGGAAATGGTGTTTATGTACACTCCTAGTAAAATGTAGTTATAAAAATCACTAGTTAATTAATATGAGGGGGAAAATTAATTGTATGTCTCGAAGTTTTTTTAAACACAGACTGAGTCTTTTTAATATATAGGCTGTGTATTTGATATGCAGACTCTCTCAAAAGCCTAGACCAAGTAGATCAGAAGCAACCAATAGCACAACTATATACAAGATACTGGGTACTGTACAGCAAACCCTAACAAAAGGACTTTTCAAAGTTAACCCAATTACCAAATAATGTGATGATAACATTAACTATCGACTGTCTTTTTGAACCCTAAGACAGCAGGTACCTCACATCTCCACTATAAAGCCTCTACTTCCCCCAGTCCTGGAACCTTAGGATAGGGCCCACTTACCCGCATGCCTCTCCCAATCCATATCAAATAACATTGCATCTGCCAATCACAACCTAATCAACACAACGATTGCCACCTCAACATACTTCACTTCAGACTGTGTCCAGAGACTTCACATGTGGAATGACAACCCTTCAGCTTCATTACTGAGGTAAGACCTTTCCTTTCATAGTATACTCTAATTCCATCTCAGGTGGTTCACTTTCTAACAAAGTCCCAAAACCTAGATGTACACCAGTTTCTGTGAGAGAGCATATGTTCACACGTATCCATAAACTAGTACAAAATATATACCTGAAAGCAGAAGTACACTAGAGTTTGCAGTGAGTATCCCCCTAACACTTCCTCTCCACTATTCCAAGCTTTGGGTCTATGATTGCTCAACAATTTGTTTGGCTTTGTATGTTAACTCTCTTTTCAGCCACCAGGTTCCAGATGTCACCAGGATTCCAGCAGGCTTCCCAGGACTGAAGACCCCACCAATATGTCCTGGAGCTCACCTTCCCCAGAGACCCACCCTACTAGGGAAAGAGAGAGGCAGACTGGGAGTATGGACCGACCAGTCAACGTCCATGTTCAGCGGGGAAGCAATTAGAGAAGCCAGACCTTCCACCTTCTACAACCCACAATGACCCTGGGTCCATGCTCCCAGAGGGATAGAGAATGGGAAAGCTATCAGGGGAGGGGGTGGGATATGGAGATTGGGTGGTGGGAATTGTGTGGAGTTGTGCCCCTCCTACCCTATGGTTTTGTTAATTTATCCTTTCTTAAATAAATAAAGAAAAAAGAAGGAAAAATAAAAGTAAGAAAAAAAAATGCGAGCAAGCTTTTGGACTTGAACTGCAGAACTGAAGTTACAAGGGGAGACTGAATCTTGCAGCTTGGGCTGCAAGAGTGGGGGGGTGTCCAGTGAATTATGGTGAAAGGATGGTTCTTTAGTGGTGGGTACGGTGTGGTAACATATTTTGAAGAGGCATAAAATTTTATGTTTGAAGCAGTTATAGTCTTGTAAAACAGTTTTACCTAAAATTCTTATAATTAAAAAAATAGGCAAAGTTAATGGTGATACAACTCAGAGAAGCAGTTACCTCTAGACGGGGTGTACTGACTGGAAGCACATGAGTGCAATTTTCAGGGACGTTGGAAAATGTTTACATATTGATCTTGGTGTTGATCACATGAAAATATCCATATCTAAAAATTAATGAACCCATGTGCATTTCACTGCATGTGTATCACTACTTGGTCTAAGAAAGAATTAAAAGAGAAATACTTTAAACTGTATTGATTATACCTTTAAATTATAAATCAAGGATTAAACACTGTTTTCACATACTGTTAGCTTTAAAGAAGACTTTAAAATATGGCTATCATTTATGAATTTTCCCATTGTGTATTTATGCTTTGAGGTAGCATTCAGCCTCTTCGTCCTCACAATATTGTGGATAGGATATGAAAACGAAAACCAGTATAACATATCATAAAAACAGAGGAAACTCTTAATCCAACCTTAGATTCATCTACTGCTCTTCTTCTGTTATAAATTTTTTTTAAATATTTATTCCTTTTTGTTGCCCTTGTAATTTTATTGTTGTTGTTATTATTGTTGTTATTGGTGTTGTTGTTGGACAGGACCGAAAGAAATGGAGAGAAGAGGGGAAGACAGAGATGGGGAGAGAAAGATAGACACCTGCAGACCTACTTCACCATCTGTGAAGCGACTCCACTGCAGGTGGGGAGCCAGGGGCTTGAACCAGGACCCTGAAGCCAGTCCCTGCACTTTGTGCCACCTGCGCTAAACCTGCTGCGCTACCACCCAACTCCCTCTGCTCTTCTTATCTATCCCAGGTTATGTCTCTTTCTTTTGGTCTTTAGAGTTCTTAACACCCACAACAAGTAACAGAGCTACAGGTCAGGCTATTGTCACATAGGCAAACAATTCTTCAGGAATCATTTGAGCTTCCTATTGCATTACCTAAACTTCTTGGCTATCTAATCAGCTATGAATTTCAGTGGTACAAGGTAGAGAGAGTGAAAGGAGAAGTGAAATGAAGAAATAAGGGAAAAGGTTATGGCAACATGCTAAGATTTTGTTCCTGTTTTCTAGAAGCAGTTGCCAAAACCAGGTTGACTTTATACAATTATAATATAAACTTCCATGTATGGGATAAAATAGTCTAAGACAAACTAGAATGTTCATGATGCCCTCCAATAGGCAGAAAACACAGTGTATAAATGTAGTGGGTGAACCTAGGTGGCTGAAAAGACATATATATATCACCTTAATATTAAAACACTGGAAATGTCATATTAACCTACTGACATTTATGAACTGTACGTGAGTGCTTGCAAGAAATGCCCAAGTGAAAACAAAACGGTGTTAAATTCATAGAGTCCTAGCAAGAGAGGGAAATCATTTCACATGGATTAATAAGATCTTTATTTCTCCAATACCAACCCATTGATGTCAAAATGATTCTTCAAGTTGATCAAATGTGTCTTTTTCTTTCCAGGATATGAGTGAGTTAGATATAACCTTCCAGCTTGAGAGGATGTGATTAACTATCCGGAATCTGTATCATTCCAAAGCCAAATTCACTCAATAACTCATTGCTGGTTCCCTGAAGCCATTTATTTATAACCCATTATGCAAAAAGCCAAAGACAGTTTCTAAAGAGTGCACATACCCAACATTAGTCATTTCTGACTGGAAAAAGACCAAAGGACTAACAGTTTTCAGAGAAGGGACAAAAAGCTGCCGCTGGAAACCAGTAGGCCTGCTCTACTGTCTGGAAACCACTTGCACATCTTATGAGGCACCCCTGTGCCCTCTACCAGATGTGGTCGATGTGAGAGGGGACTTGCTTTCCATTCTGCACAGCTGGGCCCCTGCATTCCACTCCCAGAACACTATTTGCCTTTGCTGAGGCCCCTTATCTCCAGTATTGGCTTTATCTTTGGACTTGACTTAGCCCTCTGAATGATGGTAGATGAAGGAAGGTAGTGGAGGGGGAGAGAAGTGTTTAATTTCTTTCCATTCTTCTGTAAATGGCCCCCAAAGCAAACAAGTCCCACAGAAATAAGCTACCAAGGTATGCAAGAATTTTGCAAGGCACTATCAGTAATATTCTTTACTGAACCTGGGACAGATCCAATTTTAAATTAAACTGGCACAGTTGCTGCTGTTTTCACATGGTACTACAAATCCGGAAACGAGTAAGCCATCACACTCTGTTCCAAGCTACTGTCCTGTTCACATGGTGACTGAGAAGTGACATACCCTCTCTTTCCCAATCAGCAAGATGTGTCGAGTAACAAAACAAAACAAAACAAAACAAAACAAAACAAAACAAAAAAATGCTGAGCTTTCACTATTAAAAAAAAAAAAACTGTGAAGAGGGAAAATGTGTTCAAATGTTTGTGTGTCAGTGTTGAGCAGAACTCATACATGAGAGAGCATTTCCCTTTACAATACCAGGGTTAGTTTGAAAAAAAAAAGTGGGAAAGAAAAGGAGGGACATATGAGTCAGAGATCTGGTGAATCAAAAAGGGTAAAGTCTAGTGGTTCCCTTTCACCTCATAGTAGGCTTGCTCTTCAGGTTAAGACTCAATGAAATGAAAACTAGATTTTTAGCTCTGATCTCTATATGCCACATCTTCTTTAAATCTTAAACACAAGGACAAAGCCCTGCCCCTTTTCTCTATAATGGTTAACCCCATTCAGACAACTGATTGCAGTTATACCTTGATTCTGAAGGTGTTCTTCATAACCAGGGTCATTGCTGTTTTTTCTCCTTCCTCCAAGTTTTCCCAACCCCCCTCAACCACCTTGCTTACAGTCACATTCACTTTCCATTCCTACTACTCTCTCCCTAGGCATTTGAGCTTTGCGATCTGTTTTAGCCTGCTCTTTGCACTCCACCAGTGGTTCTTCCTAGGGGTAAACATCAAACACTTAAATCCATTAAATAAATCAGACACAGGCCAAGGAATGCTTCTTGTGAGCTTTCTGTTCTTTGGAGGGGTCGAACCTATTCTCACCTCAGGACCTTTTCACTTGCTATTGTTATTATTGGAAATAATCTTTTTCTAGATCCTTCTGTAGATCCTTTCATCATTCAGGTGTCAATTCAGTGCTACCTCTCCAGAGAGATCTCCCCTGATCACCATTACAAAGTAGATTCTATCTCTCTTTACCCCATCTTCATCAACGGCATTCTCATAACATTACCCGTTTTGCTTTCTTCACAGAATTTATCAGTTTCTTTAACTCATGTACTTCTATATTTCTACTTTCTGGCAAAATACTTGTAGCACGAGTGATACAACACCCTTTTATATCTTTCTCACAAGCATTAAGGAAAAATGAATGTCTGGATTGAGTACACAGTAGTTACTCAGTGAAGTTAGAAGTGGGACTCAGGAAATCAACTTACTCATTGCCTGATTCTGTACAAGAAAAAATATTATCACTTTGCAATTCATATCACTGTGGTTCAGAGATGCTATGTGACTTAAGCAAGAAGAGGATTCTTATTATGTTTAAGATATTTTCTTCTGCAAGGTTGTGACAAAAAAAAATTGTGTTTATGTGAGGAACATGGACACTCATGGTCCATAACTAAAACTGTAAAATTTCCTGGTTAAAGAGGCATCTTAAGCCTCTAGTCTTTTAGAATTTTGCTCAGATTATTCTACCATAATCAGCCTTTGAGCTAAATATCTCCTGCCTGTAGGAGAGATGGTTAGACTCTTAATTGAGAGGAATGAAGCTTTTATGTAAACTTAAATACACAGCAATAATAACAGGTATCCAGATATGATTCTCCTTTGTTAACATTCCCAATCTTAGGAAGTTAATTTAAAACACACACACACACACACACACACACACACACACACACACACACACACACAAGCACACACTAGCACACACACACACACACACACACACTAGCACACACTAGCACACACACACTCACACACACACGCCATGAACACTGTGAAATTTAACTGCTCCTAGCATCTGGGAATTAAAAGTAACATCTACCCACCTTCCTAGGTACAGACATAACAACAGGTCCTTTCAGTCTACTATCCTTGACATTTTAAAGAGCAAATCCAGATGATGGGCATAAACCAAATTCTAATTTAATTTAGCGCCTAGTTAACCAATTCCTTCAGACCCCTAAAAAGGTGTGTGTGGAGGGACTCTCACTAATGCCTGAGTCAAAGTTCACACTATATGAAATTGTGACTATAGTCCCCTCAACACCACTTGTTCTGTGTTTAAACCTTTGTGAGACTTTTCATATAAGCAAATTCACAAATCAAAAGGAATAAAAATCTTGTTAAGATCAGTTTTTTGATTTGGGGATTTTAAAATATGGCCACCATGACACGACTAAAAAAAAAAGTTTGAATATCTTTATTAGACATTCAAAACTAATGGACAATAAGTGGTAGGGAGGTTTTGTCAGGTCTGATTCAGATTACCTGTGGCTGCTGTGAATTATATGGAATTACATAGAGTTTAATGGTTCTCTGGCAATTTGCCTTGGCTCAGTGCCAAGGCAGCTAGTGCTTCAATCAAACTGCTCTCCCTACTCCCACCCCAGGACAATCTCTGGTTCTGTCTAAGTTTGGGGAATATTTGTGTTTCAATGGCACACTCATACTAACATCATCTTCTCTCTCTCTCTCTCTCTCTCTCTCTGTCTCTTCTGTAGGGTACTAACTTCTCTTGTAGCTTTGCTGAGGCAAAACTGCCTGACTGGTTGCTTATGAAGAGAAAAAAGGTTAATATTTGATTAAAAAGGAGGAGCCAACAATGAGATGAAAATTGGACAGTTGGCCCTACTCCTTTCCTCTGCAGTGCCATCAGCTAACTGTCACCCTGATTAACATAGGTTCTGCACATACGCTGGCAGTGTAACCTAAAATGGTAGTCCCACACACACACACCCATACCACAGGAGCACATTCTACCAAAGGCAGGTAACTCTTTGGACAAAGAGAATCCCTAGCACTGCACACTACCCTCCTCTCTTGAGGAACTCAACTGGCCTGGAGGCTGGGATTCTGCCACAGATTGCTGGCATCACTTTCATAGAACCGGTACAGTGGACAAAGGCCAAATGCACAAACAAAGGCCAGACAAGTCCTCTACAGACTTGCAAGAAAGGAACATCTGATTTTGAGGAGCAATCATCCTGTAGGTAGCAAGCATCCTAGGTCACATCTCTCTCATGGATCCTAGTGCCTCCTGCTCTTTTGGCTCAGGTGATTGCTGGGCACCTTGCCCAACTGATTTTAAAGTCACATTTACTGGCCATTCAAAGGAGAAAGCTCATTTTAAGAGAATAGCTGCCATAGAACCAGCAGGAGGGAAGGGTAGAAACCGCAGGATTCCTATTCTGCACTGATTGCCACTAACTCATTTCAGCTGCTAAGGGGAGGCCCTGTTGGGGGAGCCGGGAGAGGAAATGGGTTCCATGTACAGTCCACTTTAAATTGTACACAATTGCGTTCTTGAAAAATAGCCTACTACCCATTTTGAACGCCCATTAGCACAAAGCACAAAGCTTTAGGCTTTGTCGCACTGCTGGCTCATCCTGCCTAAGCTGCTGCCCCCATGACAAAGATGATTAAATGGTTGGCAAGTCAGATACATATATGAAGGAGAAAGGAGCTCCAAGGATGGTTCAACCTGGGCCCAGGAAGGCTGGTTTAATAAGGCTTTAAAGCACACAAATAGAGGGTTGAGAAGCAGCTGCTCTCAGCTTTTGATGGAAAGCAGAACACGCACAAAGAAACCGAAATTGCTGTGAGAGGGGGTAAGCATGTAGTACTACAGAAAGTAGGTAAATACTGGATCGATTGATAGCTCAGTGAAGACTTCGGACTTTGCTTTTTTGGAGTGCCATGTCTCTATGATCCTTCCAGAAGGTAGTGAAAGGCAGAATTAGAGGCCAGCCAGAAGTCCCTCTCAGCGCTCAAAATATTTTATTAGTAAATGCCAAGGATTTGCATTTGTAATCACCAAGAAATGGGTGGGGGAAAAGGGAACGTGTAACTTGTTGCTGATGTCAAATGCTTCACTTTACTCCAATTCTCTAGTCTTTTCTATGAGCCAAGATCCCCCCCCCCCCGGCTCCCACAATCTTGAAAAAGAGAGCGAATAGTTGCTTTCGTTTCTCAGGGCCCCTAACCATACATATGGGAACAATATTTTCTGTGCCCCAAAGCAGGACATGGCCTGACAATTATAGTTATGGGGATAAGAGGCTAGAATATGTGAAACCAGAGCTGTCCTGGGAAATCTGGGCTGTATGGTCTCCATGGCCACATATTATCTCTTTCTAAGAGTCCTGACATAGGAGGGAGTTAATTAAAACTGTACCATGTGGTTTGGGGCCTGGTTTCCTTTCTTGTCTACAGCAAGATCAGTCAGGGCTGTGAAAGAGCCAGGGTCATAACAAGGCAAATGCAAACTAAAATCCCTGCTGTACAGATTGGAGAAAGAGATAATGTATGTGCCCTTCTGTAACATCCTCCAATGTTAAAATATAGCAGGGGCAGTCATCCGCACAGGCTGCATTGGTTCTTTCTAAATATAAATCATTCATTCATTCATTCATTCATTCATTCAAGCAGCATATTAAAGTATGGTGGCTTAAGGCCTAGCAACAGCATCTCCTGGGAGCTTGTTAGAAATGCAAATTGGGGAATACAACCTAGACTTCCTGAATACAAAGGGATGGGGGGGTGGGAGGTAGAATCTAGTAATCTGTGTTTTAATCCCTGCTGATGCTTTTTGATCAACTCTAAATTGTGTGTGTTTGTGTGGGGGGGGGAGGCCCAGTTTAGAAGTACAACAGAACCAAAAGTGTTAAAGCCATAGGCATGTTGAATAGACCCAACAGTTATCTTTCAGTTCCATCCTCTCACAACCCCCAATTCGTGGAATAGTCTCTTACTACCTAATAAAAAAAAATCATATGCCTGGGTTTCAGGTAGGTAACACAGCTTATTTGCTCCAACAGACCTTTTTCAAACAATCTAGAGGGCCTTTGAGTTTCTTATCTAAATCCTAGTCAGACATATACTCCTTTGAGTGTTCTGTATATATTAATATGTCAGATCTTAGCTCAGATCTGAGATGTGATGAAATGACTAGGGCTCACTGTGAGTACCAAGCTGAGAACATTTTATGTTTAGGAGCATTATATTTACTGTTAATCAAACACAGATTTTTTTTAAAAGAGTATTTGCTAAAAAGAGCAGCCATTAACACTAGCTCCTATATATTAGTGACATTAAATTACAATAAAATAAAAACAAATTGGTCATTGTTTCACCCCTCCCCCCCCCCCGTTTAAATTGATCACGTTAATTGCTCTTATCAAAGGGCAACCTTTTACAAACGTTTGCCTAAAAGAAGAGAAATGCTCCCAGGTGAAATTTATCAAAATAAAAGGCCCCTGCAGAACAAATCTTGTTATGTGCCACCTGGTCAGCCAAAGAAGAAAAAGAGATCTCAACACAGCTTCCTAGTTATTGATAGAATCTTTGACGTCTGGCCACCAACAAAGCTACAGCTTCAGTTTGGGAAGTTGCATAGCATAGTTAAAAACAA
Source organism: Erinaceus europaeus (assembly GCF_950295315.1). Lineage (NCBI taxonomy): Eukaryota > Metazoa > Chordata > Mammalia > Eulipotyphla > Erinaceidae > Erinaceus > Erinaceus europaeus. Next base: position 87,646,858 of record NC_080185.1, on the reverse strand, counting down.
CATACAAGGAGGGACATTTCTGGGTTGATAATATTCTGTATATTGATAGGGATTTGTAATATACAAGTGCACGGTGTCAAAACACCCAATGCACCAAAGACTTGTCTATTTTATTGTTCAGTACTATTACCTCAAAAGAAAAAGAAGTGCAAATATACATGATATAAGCATGTAAAAGTGCTTATAAGAACCTGTCCTTTTTTTTTTTTTAACCAGAGCACTGCTCAGCTCTGGCTTATGGTGGTATGTGGGGTTGAACCTGGGACTTTGGAGCCTCAGGCATGAGAGTCTCTTTGCATAACCATTATGCTCTCTACCCTACCCTAAGAACATATACTTCTTTCTGCATCAAATGCATCAGAGCCTAGTGGAGAGTGCTAGAAAAGAATCAACAGATAGATGTGTAATAAAGTAAATACAGTAAAATGGTAACCATAGAACCTAAATGATAAGTATGAATGTCACTGTAAACTCAACTTTTCTGGTGGTCTGGGTGGTGGCTCAGTAGATAAAGCACTAGACCCACAAGCACAAGGTCCTGAGTTTGATCCCTGGCAGCACATGTACCAGAGTGATGCCTGGTTCTTTCTATCTCCTCCTATCTTTCTCATAAATAAATCTTTAAAAAAATAAAAATAAAACAACTTTTCTGTATGTTTGAAAAAGTGTTATATGGCATCAAAAACAGTCAAAAAGCTACTGCATTCAATTACTTAAAAAAAGCTTTCATTAATGTATTTATCCTACAAGCACTTTACATAGACTGGGACACTATTATGATAGGCACTAGTTCAAATCTTGGCTCTGTCATTTAATAGCAGTTTGACCTTGGCCAGGTTACTTCATCTCTTTGAAATCTGTTCCCTTATCTGTTGAAAGGAGAATACTAACACTAGACTTACAATGAAATTTCCTGAGCAACTAAAGGCAACTATCAATATATTGATTGAATGAAGTGTTTCCTGGGCCTCTCCTCTGTGAGATCCATAGATCCTTGGAAAACCATTTATGCCCATTTGAATTTACTTGCGGATCATTTTGGTTTCTTGGAAATAGTTTTCAGCTCAAGCCCAAGACATTACATTATTGCATCTACGTAGTATCAACACAAGTTAACTAACTTTGTGACATTTGTCCATGCTTTGGTTTGCAAACTCCTTTTTGAAAACAAATGAATGGAGCTGGGCAGTGGTACGCCCACTTGAATTCACATGTGATTATGAACAAGAACCCCAGTTCAAACCCCAGCTCAGTCCCCACCTACAGTGGAAAAGCTTCGCAAATGGTTGAAGCAGTGCTGCAAGCATTTCTCTTTCCCTCTCCCTCTCCCTCTCTACCTCCTCATCCCCTCTGAGTTTCTCTCTATCCTATCAAATGAAAGATTGGAAAATAAGATAAGATAAAAAATGGCCACCAGGAGTGGTGTCAGTGTGGACACTGAGCCAGAGTAATAACTGTTACTAAAAAAAGAAGATGGAAAGAAAGAAAGGAAGGAAGGAAAGAAGGAAGGAAGGAAGGAAGGAAGGAAGGAAGGAAGGAAGGAAGGAGAGAGGGAGGGAGGGAGGGAGGGAAGGAAGGAGGGAGGGAGGGAGGGAGGGAGGGAGGGAGGGAGGGAGGGAAGGAAGGAAGGAAGGAAAGAAGGAAAGAAGGAAGAAAGGAAAGATGGAAGGAAGGAAGGATTGTAGGAAGGAAGAAAACAAATGAACAACAATGAAAAATCACATCACAATATAAAGAAAATTTTAAGAAATTAAGAAAAAGATTGCATTTGAAACATGTCTTGAGGTAATTCTGCCATATCTATTTAAATTTGTGTTCAAAATACCTGACCTTTAGATCACTCACTCGATCTCTCCCATAGTTCTGGCATCTTTTCCAGTTCTGGGAGGATAACTAAATTATTCTTAAAATAAATGTCTTACTCTTTGCAAAGCATACCCACCCCTTCTCAGTTTCCTTTCCATTCATTTTCTTCAAGAATTATCACAGTATTCTCCCTCTTAACCCATTTCCCACCATTTACTAATTACTGTGAGAGAAGTGACACATTCCACTTTTCAAGGTCAAGCTCATGTATGTGATTGCCTCTGGCTTTTCTGAGTCCCCTCTCCTGTGTTAGGACAAGAAATTGGCTGTGTCCCTAAGTAAAACACTGCCAAAATTTGGACCCAGGGGGAGTCGGGCTGTAACGCAGCGGGTTAAGCGCAGGTGGCGCAAAGCACAAGGACCAGTATAAGGATCACGGTTCAAGCCCTGGCTCCCCACCTGCAGGGGAGTCGCTTCACAAGCGGTGAAGCAGGTCTGCAGGTGTCTATCTTTCTCTCCCCCTCTCTGTCTTCCCCTCCTCTCTTCATTTCTCTCTGTCCTATCCAAAAACAATAATGACAACAATAATAACTACAACAATAAAACAACAAGGTCAACAAAAGGGAATAAATAAAATAAATATAAAAATATTTATTAAAAAAATTTGGACCCAGGGAAGCACTTTAATAATAAGCAGGTGGGTGCCTACCTCAGGAGGTAGGGAAGCCCAATGGGAGCTAAAGAGAAGAAATTCTGGCCTGAGAAGCAGAACTCTCTGTAACACTGGAAAGCATGCACAAAAAGGGCAGCAGATGTTTTAGTGGTCAAAGCCAATCAGACTCTAATTTAGGTACTTGAGGAGCCAGAAAGGCCTGGGGAGCAAGGCCTCTACCCAAAAGAATTGTGGCAAGCAAGGCTTTGTCAGAAGAACTCAACAACTAACCTGCAGGCTCAGTTTAAAGACTGAATTCTACAAAATTTACCGAGCCAGTGCTCACAGCACCAAGAGCAGGACTAAGTTCAGGGAACTGATAAGTTTAATAAAACAGCACTTGGGGGAAAACCAAAATATAGTTTGATATTTAAAGAATACCTTATTGGAGGGGGGCTGGGTTGTGGTGCAGCCTGTTTAAGGGCACACAGTATAAAGTGCAAGGACCCACCCACACAAGGACGCTTCACAAGCGGTGAAGCAGGTCTGCAGGTCTCTCTCTCTCTCTCTGTCTCCCCCTCCTCTCTCAATTTCTCAATTTTTCTCTGTTCTACTTCTAATAAAATGGAAAAAGTGGCAGCCAGGAGCAGTGGATTTGTAGAGCCAGTACAGAACCCCTGGATGCAAAAAAAATGTTGTTTGTATAATCCATATATGTACATACATATATGCGCACACACACACACACATATATATATGTGTACAAAATAGTTTTGTTTAAGGTATGTTAAGAGGCTTGAAAAGCTTCCATAGTATATTCCCAGGTAATTGCCAGGCAATATACTATGGAAGCTTTGGAAGCCTCTTTGCAGTGTTTAGTCACTGAGGATCAATGTTCCATGATATTTTGAGAGTCTGTTTTCCATAGTGGTGCTTTGATTTCAAACTGAGATCTCTAGGAAGTCTGTCATGGAGTAGAGGGAGAAAGGCATTTGTCACCCAATTGGTGTTTGTTTTTGCTTGGTTGGTTTTTGGTTTCTTGTCATCACTGGAGCTTCACCACTCAGGGTGACTTCTTTTGTTTTCAGATAGAAAGAGACAGAGACAAAGAGAGAGAGAGAGAGAGAGAGAGACTGACTAGAGTACCAAAGCTTCCTCCTATGGGGGACTGGACTCAAAAATGTGGTGCAAGTCTCAAACAATGCAAAACAGCACACATCCAGGTGAACTGTTTGCAGGCCCCAACCCACTGTTAATCCATCCTTTTCTACTCACTCTGTTCCTTAGTGTCCTCTTAAACAACAACATAAGAAAACTGGATGTTTGGCTTATGTATGTATCTATGTTATATGGTTCTTATTCCCTTACTGCTATATAAGGCTTAAACAATACCCTTTCTCCCTTTCCCTACACAGCATGGATAGGTTAGTAACTCCTCCACAAAGACCTCTACTGCTTCCCACACATTTACCAAACTGCACTGGAGTCTTTTTGTAGATCTGCCCCCATTCTACTGGGAACACCAGAGGAGAGGAAATAGATCTTTTTCATATCTGTGTCCTATGCCCTGCACCCATGGGTACTTTGTAGATGCTTGTTGAACTATCTGTAGAGCTATTTCCTGTGAAGTACAGTTTTCCATGTGGGGGAAAGGAGGAAGGAGAGGAAGAGGAGGAAGGGGAGGAGGGGGTGGGTAGAGCACCACTCTGATAAATGCAGTGCCGGAGGACCCAACTGAGAGTCTCTCAAACATGTAAATCCTGCACTAAATCACTGGTGATTGTCATTTTACATAGCTTCAAATGTAAACAGCATGTTACCTGACTTGCCAAATGCTTTCATATTATGACACATTGTCCCAATCATAAGTCTATTAGGAAGGAAGTCAGATATTAGAATTGTTATTCAATACATAAGGGCACCAGTCCAGTGCAGATGACTGACTTGACTAAGGTCACGCAACTAATAATAAACTCAATGAGTACTCTTAAATCTATCCTATTGTTCAGTGCCCATGTTTCTCTACTACCTGCAAAGATGGAGTTGAAGGTGACACTGATGTCCTTTCTCAAATTTGCAATTTTTTAGATTCTTCTCTTTTCTGCTAGATGAGAATAAGGTAGCAATTGACCCTGGTACTCTTTTACAGTTATTATGAGAAACTCCATGAATCAATCTTGAAGCCTGCCCTCTCCCTAGACTTCGCTACATGAGACTGTTCTCAGTTAAAGTTTCAATTACTTGCAGTCAAAGTCCTATGAATCTGAGGACTATTTTCCAAAGCCGTTATCCCACTCTGGTCTTCTCTACAATATTCACAACTTGAATGGTTAATGTAGAATATTTTAGTGGAGGTAGGAAAGAAGGTATTTTGCCTCCAAGGTTATCATTAGGGATCAATGGCTGCACTATGAGCTGCACTATGAATCCACTGCTCCTGTGGCCATTTTTTTTAATAGGACAGAAAGAAATTGAGAGAGGAGGGGAAGATAGAGAGGGAGAGAGAAGGAAACCTGCAGACTACTTCACCATCTGTGAAGCAATGCAACCCCCTCCTTGTGCAGGTCTGTATGCTTCCTACCATGTGTACTTAACCTGGTGTGCCACCGTCCAGCCCCCAGAAGAATGTATCTCAGAGAAAGGTTTAATAAACCTTCCAAGAGCTTCTTGAAATAAGGGTTGGTCTGTTGCTCAAGGAACTACCAGCTAGTCAGCCACATTAGTGAAGCAGAAGTTGGCAATCAAATCAAGAATGTTGTAGTGTATTCTTCACCCCAGTTCCACAAACAGGTATCTCTCCAGATACTTCTGAAGTAGAGAGGCTTAAGAACTGACACCACTTCAAAGAAGAAAATCTTGGGTCTCCTTAGAGAGACCGTAAGTCAACACCTCTTCAGAGGGCAGTAGTCTGCAATCACTTGTTTTCACTCCAGATCCAAAAAAAGGCTTCACAACACTGTGGGTAAGGAAAAGTCCCAGAGACATGACTTTATATCTCAGTTTTGCTAAGCATTCACTGAGTGACTGAAATGCAGTTTTGAAATGCACTTCCATATCCCTGTTATAGAATGAAAACAGTACTTGCTCTTTCCCTTCCTTCCAAAGGTACTAGAACATTTATTGGGTCTGTATGAAGACCAGGAAAGTGCCTTGGATCATGGATCAGCTTCAGAAGACCCCAAAGAACCTTGTGGGATAAAAAAACAAAACAAAACAGAGAATGATACCACACACACACGCACGCACGCACGCACGCACACATACACCAGCGTTTTCTATGATAACATATGCAAGGGAAGAGTCAAGATGGCTGCATGAAAACAACACGTAGGCTAACTCTGCTCAAGAAATTTCTTCAGATCCTGGCGTCTCTGAATAGAAGCAGGAATTCTAGTCCAGTAGGAGAGAAACTACAGAGGAGGGGACAAAGAGAAACTGCAGTGGAAAATTAGAACCTCTTTAGGAATTGGAAAAAAAAAAGTCCTGAAAAGGACAAAAGCTAGCAGTGAGTTTTCTACTGCACCCACCACTCTATCCCCAAGCCCAGAAGTGGTTGAATAAACCAAGAGCAAAGGAAGCAAGAGCAGCCACTGTGACACAGACCAGCCAGAGAGAAATTTCTCCTGGTCAGATTCCAAGCATTTCAGACCCCTTCGTAAACAAATATGCTTTGAGAGTGTTCACTAAGTGCTGGGTCCCGACATGGGTTTTGGGAAGACATTGAAATCAAAAAATCCCCAGTATATATACAAAAAGACAATGCTGTTGCTAACTGTAGTAGAGAAACTGTCATAGAAAAGGCCAGAAAGATGAGCTAGGATGAGGTGAACTGTAAATGTGCAAGTAATTCTGAAACTATTTTTAAAAGTCAGAACCACAGAAACATTGATCAAGTAGATGAATACAGGTCAATATGTAGAATTGTACCCTCTAAGTCCTCTTCTGGGCTAGACACTATTCCTCTAGTTGCTATTGTCTGAGGATGTTAAAGAGGAGTCGAAAAGCAGGGAAAGGAGAAGCAGAAAGGATCTTGAGGACACTCAGAGGATGGAGAATCAATCAATCATTGCAGTTTTAACAAGAGGTATGGCCATATCAGTGCCTGATTTCAATGTCTTGAAAGCAAGCATGTGTTTCACCTTGCAAACATTCAGAAGTACAGGGACTCCACGTGATTTGAAAAAATACTTTAGCAGAAGTGTGGAGGATGGACTAGACTAGGGCAGCATGAAGTCAGGGAAACAAGTAGAAAGGCGTTTTGATAGAACATGAAAGGATAGAAAATAGGGCTTATACCTATGTGATAGGTTTAATTTCAGTATGCACAGTCAACTAGCGACTGACAAACTACAATTATGGTAGCCAAGAGTTCTGCCAAGAAAATTCACCTTCATACTGAGATCATCCTATTCCCAGCTACAAAAAAAGGGACTACAGTTCACACCTGCCTTCATAATAGCAGCCTATGGTATACATAGTTCTACCTCTTTTGCTAAGCATATTCACAAAAGTATCTTATTCTCTTAACAGTGGCCCTAGGAGGAGAGTAAGTCTGGAATAATTTAGTTCCAAAGCATAGATAGGAAAATTGAAGTTTATAGAGAAGGGACTTGCCAAGGGTCACTTACAGTGAATCAATGATGATTCTAAGATTGAGATGCCTTGATTGAGATCTGTGCAGGTCTCACCATTCCCTCCTGGAATTTTGTCCTAATCCTTCAGTTCAATAACCTCAACCCCTTTTTCTTGAATTTTCCATTTTGTATTATTGAGCTAATGGTTTCATCTCTCCGAATAAGTTTTGACTACTCCATCTGTGACTTTTAGTACCTCTACCTCAAATTCTTCCTGTGTAGCACAAAGCTTGGCAGACAAGGGAACACTTAGTAAATGGATAGCTTGATTCAATAAAGCACTGCTCTGGAATTTAGAATGCCTGGAATTCCCACTTCAGACCAGAGAACGTGTGCACCCGCTCGCTCGCACATGCTTGCGTATGCACATGCGTGTGTATGTGTGTGTATGCCCACGTGCGTGGTGCATGTGTCTGTGCATGTGTCTGTCTATCCATGCACAACTCATCCAGTGACCTTGAGGGTAACTAAATCAATGTAGTCAAAGTGCAGCATCAGTACATAGTTACTTTACATTCCAGTAGGAATTGAAGCAAGGCAAGTTTCCCCCCTAACTAAAATATATATATATTGCTCTGGTTCCAAGTTGTGTGTTTTTGACATCTTGTGTACATTTCTGAAACAGAATCAAGATGAGAAACCAGCTCATGTGTGTGTGTCCATCAAAATATGAATACAGTAGATTTCCTACTCATGGAAAATTTCATTTCTGAAATCACAATTGAAAGAAAAAAAAAGATGAGGCAGTCTACAGGAAAGAGTAAGAACAACATAGGAGTCATGGCTAAACAATCTCTTTGAGATCTGGGTGTAAGACTAGAATATGAGGAAGAACAGAAACAGGAGCTAAAATTCCATTCTTCTTCTGTCATAGGTTCCCATATAGATTTCTAAACACAATGAAGGGAAAGGCAGCTAATCCTCTCAAGACATAAGGATAAATGCAAACCAAAAAGATGAGCAAAGACAGGTTAACCCCAAGAAAACAAGTGGACAAAGCAGGTCCTGGAGAACAATATCCACTAGGTCACCTGGTAAGGAATACTCACCTAGTGGTGAAAGAACATTCTTTTCTATTTCTTCTCAACATGCAATCTACCAGATACTGTACTTGGTATTTAACAACATCAACCATTTTGCTCTATTAAGATTCACATTCCCATTTTACAGATGAGGAAACTACAGCTCACAGAGGAGGGGAGAGGGAGAGGGAGAGGGAGAGGGAGAGGGAGAGGGAGAGGGAGAGGGAGAGGGAGAGGGAGAGGGAGAGGGAGAGGGAGAGGGAGAGAGAAAGGGAGGTCAATTTTCCATAGTCACAGTCTGGTTGACACCATAATATGGGTTCTTTCCAGTACACCACTCTGCCTTCCTGAAATATATTCAGTGAACTCTGGAAACAAGAGGAAAACTGAAAATACCTTACCAACAAATCTAAGTTTTCACAGAGGCACTTGGTCTTAAATAGTGAATGAGATGTAGCCTCATGTAGAAAGAAGAGGACAAATCAGATTCATTCCTGGCTAAAAGAATAGCAGATGCAAAAGGGGTTGATGCAGAAAAGAAAAAAAAAAAAGGGAAGTTGAAGAAGATAGTAGTCGTATAGCATTATCCAAGGATGAGAACAGGTGGACTTAAATAAAGAAAACACAAAGTGAATTTTGGACTGGGTATGGTGTCTCACAGGAAAGCAAAGGACCCTGGGGAAGAAGAGCATTGGAGTCCTGGTATATGATGGTGGAAAATGGACCAAGTTGAGGGAAAGAGCGTTTTGCAGACACCTAGAACAGGGAGATGAGACAGTGTAGCCTTGTGTCAGCAACCGTTCTGTAAACCATTAACTCCAAATACAACTATAAAAAAGAGAAGGAAAAATGTTTGTTTTTTTCCAAGAGCTGATGGTTTGAAAGAGGAACTGATTGGCTGCAGGAGGAGAGTTGAGGAAGTGGGATAATAATCAAGATGAGAGCTAGGGTGGTGAAGCAAATGTCCAGCCAGCCCAGAAAAGTTGCCTCCAGACCAATCTTGATTCAAAGCTAGGATTCCAAGGTCTGCAACACCCTCCACACACACACACACACACACACACACACACACACACACACACACACACACACACAGTCCTTAAACACTGTGTGTTCTGCTTTGCCCTCAAAAGGAGTAACAAGTCTTGCTTTGTCCTTTGAGGCCTTTCCATTTGTCTCCATTTCTAAGTTGCCTGCTTTGTATCTCCCCTGGGCCTAGCCTAGCCCAGCTGTCTGGGGAGGGTGGGGAGAAATCAGGTAGGCTCCAACATGTTTTACATTCCCTACATTTCAGGGCAATTCAAAACCAGATCCTATGGGATTGTTTTCTTAAAGATTTGAGGCACGTTTGGGGCTTTTCTTTCTTTTTGTTCTTTTTATTAAGTGTGCTTTTGGACTGCAGCTATTTCCTCTGTCCTTGAGTTAAGAGGAGGGGAGTGGAGGGGAGGAATGAAAGCTTGCAGCAAATGCAGAAAGAAATGTTTCTGGAAAAATCTAGAGGAGGAAGGTGAGGGAGGTGTGTGTGGAGGTCCCCAACAATATTAAGGAAGGTCAGGGAATGTAGCTACTGGGCATAGGAAATGGGGTGTCAGCCTGTGTACAGAAGTTAGGCAAAAAACCCACCTGAGGTTAGTACCCCCGCCCATATACACACCCTGACCAGCTTGAACCCTTGGTTCCTCTGCAATCAAACGCAATGTTAATAGAACCCCAAGGCTAAGCAAGGAAAGCAAATAATAAGAATGAACCAAGACCCCACCTGCAGTGGGGTAGAGCAGTGTTGCAGGTGTCTCTCTTTCTCTCTGCCTACCTCCCCTATCCATCTCGGTGTCTGTCTCTATCCAATAAAATAAAATAAATTAAAAAATAAGAATGAACCAACAGTACTTTCTGGGTAAAGGCAGCCAGCAATGTACTCCTGGGAAGTCACCTCTCACTCTCAATCAAAAGCAGGGTCCCAAGTTTCCCTCTTTGTATATCTGTGCAATTCAGAAATACAGACCAGATGGCAAACCTGGGTATGTATATGTCATTTACAATTTGAGAACAGTAAATTTTTATTCATTTTGTCCCAGCAGTCCCAAATGCATAAGAAAAGGGCTAGAGAGGGTCAGATTTTAGTTTCTTTTCTATTTTTCTCCATATCCATCATTTAATTTATGTACAAGTGAAATCTTCTGACACTATGTGGTATTTCAGGAAACAATTGTTCATAATTTTAATAGCGAATAGTGGGATCAAATTTACATACCATCAGAAGTATTATCATACCATAAAACCTATGCATTTTAAGTGCAATCCAGCACTGCTAAGGGCATTTATGGAATTATACAAGAGCACATATAATTTTAGAGCATATCCATTTCCCCCACAAAGAAATTCTGTGTGTGTATATATATATATATATATATACATATATGTATATATATATTACATATATATGTGTATACACACACACACACACATTCATTCAGTCCATGATATTATCCTAAGCCCGAGGCAACTACTAACTACTTCCTGTCTTAATAGGTTTGCCTTTCATATAAATGGAGTCTGACAATATATAGTCTTTTGTGCCTGGCTTACTTTATACAGCATAAAGTGGTTCATCCATGCTGTGGCATGTATCAGCACTTCAGTTTTCTTTACTGCCAGTTAGTCTATCATTGAATGGATGAAGACATATCATTTTGTTTATCTAATCACTAGGTTGACAGACAGTTGAAACACTTCCACATTTTACCTATTAGGAATGATGCCACTATGAACATTCATGTACAAATTTTACACAGCCAAATACTTTCCTTTTTTATAATAGTTTTCATTTCTTTTAAAGGTATCCTTGGATTACAAAGCTATAAGTGTTCATATTTACTGCTTTACCACCAGAGTTAGCACTGGGTTTTGGTGTCTGCAGGACAAATATACTGATTCTGGTGGCCATTTTACCCTCTTCTTTATTTATATTATATTAATTATATTTATTTGCCACCAGGGTTATTACTGGGGCTTGGTGCCAACACTACAAACCCACTGCTCGCAGCAGCCATTTTTTAAATATTTATTTATTTATTTATTTATTTATTTATTCCCTTTTGTTGTCCTTGTTTTATTGTTGTAGTTACTATTGATGTCATTGTTGTTGGATAGGACAGAGATAAATGGAGAGAGAAAGGGAAGACAGAGAGGGGGAGAGAAAGATAAACACCTGCAGACCTGCTTCAATGCCTGTGAAGCGACTCCCCTGCAGGTGGGGAGCCGGGGATCGAACCAGGATCCTTATGCTGGTCCTTGCACTTTGCACCACGTGCGCTTAACCTGCTGCGCTACTGCCTGACTCCAGCAGCCATTTTTTTGAAGGACAGAGAAACTGAGGTGGGAGAGGGATATAGTAAGGGAGAGAGAAAAGAGAGATGTCTTGAGACCTACTTCACCACTGGTGAAGCATCCCCCCTGCAGCTTCTTCTTCTAGCGTTTGCCCTCCCCCCTGCAGCTAGGGAGTGGGAGCTCAAACTCAGTTCATTGTGCATAGTAATGTTTGTGCTTAAGTGTGCTTACCTCCCAACCTCCTTCTTTTTATGGAAACAAAGAAATACAGACACCTGAAGTACTGCTCTACCACCATGAAGCTTACATCCTAGAAATGATTTGGATATATATAGGTTTGGATATATTTTTTTCTTGGAGCTCTTCAAGCTTCCTGGACCTAGGGATCTACCTCATTCTTTAATTTTGATGAATATTTCTTCAAAATGTAAGTTCTGTCTTCTTTCTCTTCCCCCTCTCTCCTTGTACCCCTATGATGTGAATTTTGTGACTCTTGATGTCCCATAACTCTTATGCCTTCTTCATTCATTTTTGAGAATCTTTCTTTTTGCTGTTTTGTTTGGGTAACTTGTTCTATTTTATCTCCCTCCTCACCTCCCTGTTCTTTGGCATCTATTTTCCAAAAGATGTTCTCCTCTGCTGTGTTTATAAGCTCTATTACTACACTTTTCACTCCTTTGAACATTGTAATGGATGTTTCTATAATTTTTCTCATTATTTCTCTGAATTTGATGCACTCCTCCTCCATATATCTTCTCAATTTGTGGAGCATGTTTAAGTCTTAGCTTTGAAGTTTTCATCAGGAGGTCTATTAAATTGTGTTTTTTTTTTTTTTTTACACGTTCACCAGGGTTCTCACTGGGGCTCAGTGTCTGCATGAAGAATCCAATGCTTCCAGTGACTTTTTTTTTTTTGATAGAACATTGAAATTGAGAGGAAATAAGAAAGAAAGAGACTAAGACCTGCAGCACTGTTTCACTGCTCAGGAACCTCCCCCCACCCCCCGCCGGTGGAGACCAGGGGACTCAACACAAGTCCTTGTGCAAGGTAATGTGTGGGCTCAACCAGGCATACCAATACCCAGCACCATATTGGAAGTTTTCTGCAAACTGTTCTTTCATATATGATTTATAATGCCTCCCCCATAGTATTTGAGTTTCTGTGAAGTCCTGTGCTAGAGTCTACTGCAGGGGTCAATAGCAATGAAAGTCCTAAGGCAAAGGTCTAACCTGGCCCAGGGGGTGGCTGGCCCTAGTTTTAGCCATGTGACAGATGGAGCCAGGCATGGATGGAAGATAGATGAGAGCCAGGAGTGTGGACTGAGAACCAGGCAGGATCTGCTGATCTTTACCTTTTTAGTAAAAATCTCTGTGTTTTACATAGTTGTTCATAGAAGGCTTGCATGGCATTTTGAATTTCTATGGTTTCTGATGGGATTTCTCCCTTTTCATGTACAACATTATTTATTTCTGTCTTCTCCCCCTCCTTTGTTTTTTATTCAGTGAGTCTAGCCAAGGGTTTGTCAACTGTGTTTATCCTTTCAAAGAACCAGCTCTTGGTTTCATGGACTCTGTATACTTTTTTTATTGTTGTTTTCAATGGCATTTATTTCACCATTTGTCTATATTAGTTGGCTCCTTCTACTTGCTTTGGACTTTGTTGGTTCTTCCATTTCTAGTGTCTTCAAGTGTGAGGTCGGATTGTTTGTTTTTGGTTTTTGTTTTGTTAACTGATGTGTGCTTGTATAGCTATGAATTTCCCACAGCTTTATCTGTCTCTCAAACATTCTGGTAGTTTATGCATTCATTTTCATTTGTCCTGTTGAGTCCAATAGTACTCCTATATACAACATATGGTTATGTTGTGTTTTCTGATCCACCCTTCTACTCTATGCTTTTGAAAGGTGAGTTCAGTCCATAGACAGTTAGTGAAATTATGGAATTAAGATATTTCATTGTCATTATCTTTTTGTTAAAGTTTTTTTTAAATTAATTTTCCCTTTTGTTGCCCTTGCTGTTTTTCATTGTTGTTGTAGTTATTATTGTTGTTGTTATTAGATATTTTTGGAGGAGTCCATAAAGTTTTCCATATACAGGTCATTTCACCTACAAATAGTTCTATTTCACCATTAAATATAATGTTAGTACCCATTGCTTTTAAATAAACCTTTATTTTATAATAGTTTTAAAGATATGATGACAAGTATAATATAGATATTTCCCATGCAATGTCTCTTGAAGTAATGGTTTGACAAGTACAATACGTAGACCCTGAACCCTAAGAGGAAGAAATAGAGGTGGCCACAGTATTCTCCAACTGTTACACAGTTTTCCTTCATCTGTCTAGAAGATAGATTCCATCTTAGGAATGGGGGTTGAATAAAAGATAGGAAACCTAAGATTTTTGCCCATACCTATCCAGGATAAATCACCAGCAGCACAAAATTAGAGTAAAATGAGATTTGATACTAGTGTGCCCATCAAACTATTGACATTCAACAAGGAGCTGGCAAAAAAGAGACCTTAGTTCGCTATATTTTGTTTTGGCAATGCCCACCTGAAATAAATCTTTGCTATAAAGCTAGCCAAGGAAGCAGCACTGCCTCAAATGCAACATTAGACAATGTCTTCAACAATATTTCATAAATTGATGTAAATAAATATTTCTCGGGGCCAAGCAGTGGAACACTTGGTTAAACACACACAGGTTACCATGAGAGTTGAAGCAAGTACTGCAGGTATTCTCTCTCCTACTAAATAAAGGAGAAAAATGGGAAGGGTAAAAAAAAAAAAAAAAAAAAAGGCCGGGGGAGGTAATATGGCGACGGCCTGAGAAGTCGCTAACAGCGAGTGCTCTGATAGCATCGTCGGCAAAGGTAGGATTTTCTGCCTTTAGCAGGCCAGTCAATAAGGGGGGGGGCACCAAAGAAGTTATTACAGTTTAATTTGGGTTAACAATTAGAGCAAAGGTGACACGGACTAGCGGGGCTCCAGAATTCCCAGGCGGCGCCAGGCAAGGCGAGTGCGCCGGGCATTGTCCTCCGCCCGCCCGGGAAGGCGGCTCCTCCGCCGGTTGCAGAGCGCGGCGGGCAGAGGACCCGGAGAGAGCACTTTAGCTCGGGGGCTGCCTCTTGGGAGTTGCCAGGGTCCACCGCGACCCTGAGGGTGGATCCAAAGACTTCTTGAGTATAGCTCTCATTGGATCAAAGGACTTGGAGCTAGTTTTCATTTTTGAGAAATCCTTTAAAAAAGTCTGGAGGGCGGGGTCTCCTGGAAAATGGCGCCCGGAGAAGCAGAAGCGGCTAGCCTTTGAGCTCCGGACACATCTCGTGTAAACAATAGGATTTTCTGCCTTTAGCAGGCCATCCAATAAGGGGCCATAACGGTCATACCAAGGATGTTTCTATAACTTAATTTGGGTTAAGAATTAGAGTAGGGGAAAAAATTCTTTTTTCTTCCTTTTAATTTTCAAGCATACATCCTTCCCGCCGCCCCCCCTCCCCCCATAAGCAGTGCCTGGGACCAGCTACTAGCAGGATACCCCATACCACCAAACAGGGTTTTTTTTTTTTTTTTTTTCCTTTTTCCTTTTTTTTTTTTTTTTTTTTGTTAATTCACTGATACACATTTGGGAAGTTCCTCGCACTGCTCTTTAATTACAACTCTTCTTCCTATCTTCTCCCTTTTCTCTCTCTTATCTCTCTCATTCTCTCTCTTTTTTTTTCTTTTTTTCTTTTTTTTTTTTTTTTTTAATCTTGTCATACACTTCTTTCTTCTTTGCCTTTCTGAATTTGTGAATTACTTTGGGGAAGAAATCTGACCCAGAGTGGACTCTCTATGTGTGTATCTCTGCTCTAGTTCCCTTTACACTCTTGTTACCCTTAGAATATACACTGGATAGTAGATTTGCATAACTGTCTATTCTTGCTATCCTCTCTTCCTTTTCTCTTTCTTCACTGGGATTTGGTTACTATTTTTTCACGGACTGGAGAAATTGTTTGGCTAACTGGTAACGATTAAACTCCTTCAATACTTACTTCAGTTGCTACGGTTATTCCGGAGGTTGGTGAGTGCAATTGTCATAAAGGTATTTAGTACAGTGTTACTTGTGCTCAAAACACAACAACTGAGGAACAACAGAACATTAAAAAAAAAAAAAAGAGAGAAACACATAAATTAAAAAAAAATGGGTAGATTAAAAACAAATAAAACTGCTACCCCAATGAATGAAGACAAGAGCCCAGAAGAAACCACAAATCAGTCAGAAGTAACCATAGATAAGAAAAGTATGCAAGCAATAATAAACTTATTAATCACAGAAATGAAAACAACATTGGAGGAAAGAAATGGCAGTATTAGGGAAACAACAGTTGAGACCCCCAAGGAAAATACTGATTATCTTGAGACAATTAGAGAACTGAAAGCTGAAATAGCTGTAATGAAGAAAGAAGCTGAGGCAAGGGAAAGCAGACTAACAGAAGCAGAAAACAGAATTAGTCAGACAGAGGATGAGTTAGAGAAAACTAAGAAAGAGGTGAAAGAGCTTAAAAAGAGATTGAGAGACACTGAAAACAACAACAGAGACATATGGGATGATCTCAAAAGAAGTAACATTCGTATAATTGGCCTGCCAGAGGAAGAAAGAGAGGAAGGGGAAGCAAACATCCTAGAGGAAATAATACAAGAAAATTTCCCAGACCTGAATAACAGAAAGGATATCAAGGTGCAAGAGGCCCAGAGAGTACCAAACAGAATCAACCCAGACCTGAAAACACCAAGACACATCATAGTCACAATGAGAAGAAGTAAGGATAAAGAAAGGATCCTAAAAGCTGCAAGAGAGAAACAAAAAGTCACATACAGGGGAAAACCCATAAGACTTTCTGCAGATTTTTCAACTCAAACTCTAAAAGCCAGAAGGGAGTGGCAAGATATCTATCGAGCCCTGAATGAAAAAGGGTTTCAACCAAGGATTATATATCCTGCTAGACTTTCATTCAAGCTAGATGGAGGGATCAAAACCTTCTTAGACAAACAACAGTTAAAGGAGGCAACTATCACCAAGCCGGCCCTGAAAGAGGTATTAAAAGACCTCTTATAAACAAGAACATCACTATAATACTTGTAATATATCAGAGCAAACAAATTGTTTTTTAGAACAATGGCACTACAATACATTAAATCCATAATATCAATAAATGTCAATGGCTTAAACTCACCCATCAAAAGGCACAGGGTGGGGGGATGGATCAGAAAACATAACCCAACCATATGCTGCTTGCAAGAATCACATCTGTCACAACAAGATAAGCACAGACTTAAAGTGAAAGGATGGAAAACTATCATACAGGCTAACGGTCCACAAAAAAGGGCAGGAACAGCCATTCTCATCTCAGACACGATAGATTTTAAATTAAATAAAGTAATAAAAGATAGGCAAGGACATTACATAATGATAAGAGGATCAATCAGCCAAGAAGACTTAACAATTATTAACATCTATGCACCCAACGAGGGACCATCTAAATACATTAAACACCTATTGAAAGAATTTCAAAAATACATCAATAGTAATACAATAATAGTGGGAGACTTCAATACCCCACTCTCACACTTAGACAGATCAACAAAGAAGAGAACCAATAAAGATATAAGAGAATTGAATGAAGAGATTGACAGACTAGACCTCTTGGACATTTTCAGACTCCTCCACCCCAAAAAACTGGAATACACCTTCTTTTCAAATCCACACAACACATACTCAAGGATAGACCACATGTTAGGCCACAAAGACAGCATCAATAAATTCAAGAGCATTGAAATCATCCCAAGTATCTTCTCAGACCACAGTGGAGTAAAACTAACTTTTAACAACAAACGGAAAATTATTAAAAGACATAGAATTTGGAAACTAAACAACATGCTCCTTAAGAACCACTGGGTCAGACACTCACTCAAACAGGAAATTCAAATGTTCCTGGAAACTAATGAAAATGAAGACACAACCTATCAAAATATTTGGGACACAGCTAAAGCAGTACTGAGAGGGAAACTTATAGCTATACAATCACATATTAAACACCAAGAAGAAGCCCAAATGAACGAACTTACTACACACCTCAAGGACTTAGAGGAAGAGGAACAAAGGAACCCTAAAGCAACCAGAAGGACAGAAATCACTAAAGTTAGAGCAGAAATAAACAACATCGAAAATAAAAGAACCATACAAAAGATCAATGAAGCCAAATGTTGGTTCTTTGAAAGATTAAACAAAATTGACAAACCGCTAGCCAGACTCACCAAACAAAAAAGAGAGAAGACTCAAATTAATAGAATTGTCAGCGATACAGGAGATATCACAACTGACACCACTGAAATCCAGAGAATTCTGCGAAACTTCTATAAAGAACTATATGCCACCAAGCTAGAGAATCTGGAAGAAATGGAACAATTCCTAGAAACCTATGCACTTCCAAAACTGAACCAAGAAGAACTACAAAATCTAAATGCACCAATCACAGACAAAGAAATTGAAACCGTTATTAAGAATCTCCCCAACAACAAAAGTCCTGGACCAGATGGCTTCACAAACGAATTCTACAAAACTTTCAGGAAACAGTTAATACCCATACTTCTTAAGCTATTCCATAAGATTGAAGAAACAGAAATACTCCCTTCCACCTTTTATGAAGCCAACATCACCCTGATACCAAAAGCTGATAGGGACAGAACAAAAAAGGAAAACTACAGACCAATATCTCTGATGAACATAGATGCCAAAATATTAAACAAGATCTTGGCCAACCGGATACAGCAACACATCAAAAAGATTGTTCATCATGACCAAGTGGGATTCATCCCAGGAATGCAAGGCTGGTTCAACATCCGTAAATCAATCAATGTCATTCATCACATCAATAAAAGCAAAGCCAAAAACCACATGATTATCTCAATAGATGCAGAGAAAGCCTTTGACAAAATCCAACACCCATTCATGCTCAAAACTCTACAAAAAATGGGAATAGATGGGAAATTCCTCAAGATAGTGGAGTCTATATATAGCAAACCTACAGCCAACATCATACTCAATGGAGAGAAGCTGAAAGCATTCCCCCTCAGATCAGGGACTAGACAGGGCTGCCCACTGTCACCGTTACTCTTCAACATAGTATTGGAAGTTCTTGCCATAGCAATCAGGCAAGAGAAAGAAATCAAAGGGATACAGATTGGAAGGGAAGAAGTCAAGCTCTCACTATTTGCAGATGATATGATAGTATACATAGAAAGACCTAAAGAATCCAGTAGAAAATTACTGGAAGTTATTAGGCAATATAGCAAGGTATCAGGCTACAAAATCAATGTACAAAAATCAGTGGCATTTCTTTATGCAAACACTAAATCTGAAGAAGAAGACATCCAGAAATCACTCCCATTCACTGTTTCAGCAAAATCAATCAAATACCTAGGAATAAAGTTGACCAAAGAAGTGAAAGACTTGTATGCTGAAAACTATGAGTCGCTACTCAAGGAGATAGAAACTGATACCAAGAAATGGAAAGATATCCCATGCTCATGGATTGGAAGAATAAATATCATCAAAATGAACATTCTCCCCAGAGCCATATACAAATTTAATGCAATACCCATCAAAGTTCCACCAAGCTTCTTTAAGAGAATAGAACAAACACTACAATCATTTATCTGGAACCTGAAAACACCTAGAATTGCCAAAACCATCTTGAGGAAAAGAAACAGAAATGGAGGCATCACACTCCCAGACCTTAAACTATATTATAAAGCCATCATCATCAAAACAGCATGGTACTGGAACAAAAATAGGCACACAGACCAGTGGAACAGAATTGAAAGCCCAGAAGTAAATCCCAACACCTATGGGCATCTAATCTTTGATAAGGGGGCCCAAAGGATTAAATGGAAGAAGGAGGATCTCTTCAATAAATGGTGCTGGGAAAACTGGGTTGAAACATGCAGAAGAATGAAATTGAACCACTTTATCTCACCAGAAACAAAAATCAACTCCAAATGGATCAAAGACCTAGATGTCAGACCAGAAACAATCAAATACTTAGAGCAAAACATTGGTAAAACACTTTCCCATCTACACCTCAAGGATATCTTTGATGAATCAAACCCAATTGCAAGGAAGACCAAAGCAGAAACAAACCAATGGGACTACATCAAATTGAAAAGCTTCTGCACATCCAAAGAAACTATTAAACAAACAGAGAGACCCCTCACAGAATGGGAGAAGATCTTCACATGCCAGACATCAGACAAGAAACTAATCACCAAAATATATAAAGAGCTCAGCAAACTTAGCCGCAAAAAAGCAAATGACCCCATCCAAAAATGGGCAGAGGAAATGAACAAAACACTCACCACAGAGGAGATCCAAAAGGCTAACAAACATATGAAAAACTGCTCTAGGTCACTGATTGTCAGAGAAATGCAAATTAAGACAACACTAAGATACCACCTCACTCCTGTAAGAATGGCATACATCAAAAAGGACAGCAGCAACAAATGCTGGAGAGGATGTGGGGACAGAGGAACCCTTTTACATTGCTGGTGGGAATGTAAATTGGTACAGCCTCTGTGGAGAGCAGTCTGGAAAACCCTCAGAAGGCTAGACATGGACCTTCCATATGACCCAATAATTCCTCTCCTGGGGTTATACCCCAAGGACTCCATAACACCCAACCAAAAAGAGGTGTGTACTCCTATGTTCATAGCAGCACAATTCATAATAGCTAAAACCTGGAAGCAACCCAGGTGCCCAACAACAGATGAATGGCTGAGAAAGCTGTGGTATATATACACAATGGAATACTATGCAGCTATCAAGAACAATGAACTCACCTTCTCTGACCCATCTTGGACAGAGCTAGAAGGAATTATGTTAAGTGGACTAAGTCAGAAAGTTAAAAATGAGTATGGGATGATCCCACTCATCAACAGAAGCTGACTTAGAAGATTTGAAAGGGAAACTAAAAGCAGGACCTGATCAAATTGTAAGTAGGGCACCAAAGTAAAAACCCAGTGGTGAGGGGTAGACATGTAGCTTCCTGGGCCAGTGGGGGGTGGGAATGGGCGGGAGGGATGGGTCACGGTCCTTTGGTGATGGGAATGGTGTTTATGTACACTCCTAGCAAAATGTAGACATATAAATCAGTAGTTAATTAATATGAGAGGGGGAAATCAATTGTATGTCTCAAAGGTTCTCAAAAGACAAACTGAATCTTTTTAATAGATAGGCTACGTATTTGATATGCGGACTCTCTCAAAAGCCTAGACCAAGTAGATTAGAAGCTTCCAATAGCACAGCTATATACAAGATACTGGGTACTGTACAGCAAACCATAACAAAGGGACTTTTCAAAGTTAACCCAATTAACAAATAATGTGTGGGTAATATTAACTATTGATTGTCTTTTTGAACCCTAAGACAGCAGGAACCTCACATCTTCACTATAGAGCCCCTACTTCCCCCAGTCCTGGCACCCTTGGATAGGGCTCACTTTCCCGTATGCTTCTCCCAATCCATACCAAATAATATTGCATCCACCGATCACAACCTAACCAAAGCAACGATTGCCATCTCAACATGCTTCACCTCAGAGTGTATCCAGAGACTTCACGTGTGGAATGACAACCCTTCAGCTTCATTACTCGGGTGAGACCTTTCCTTTTATAGTACACTCTAATTTCATCTCAGGTAGTTCACTTTGTAACAAAGTCCCATAACCTAGACATACACCAGTTTCTGTGAGAGAGAGCGTATGTGCACACGTATCCATAAACTACTGCAAAATATATACCTGAAAGCAGGATTACACTAGAGTTTGCAGTGAGTACCTCCCCAACACTTCCTCTCCACTATTCCAATCTTGGGATCCATGTTTGCTCAACAAATTGATTGGCTTCGTATGTTAACTCTCTTTTCAATCACCAGGTTCCAGATGCCACCAGGATGCTGGCTAGGCTTCCCTGGATTGAGGACCCCACCAATGTGTCCTGGAGCTCAGCTTCCCCAGAGACACACCTGACTAGGGAAAGAGAGAGGCAGACTGGGAGTATGGACCGACCAGTCAACACCCATGTTCAGCAGGGAAGCAATTACAGAAGCCAGACCTTCTACCTTCTGCAACCCTCAACGACCCTGGGTCCATGCTCCCAGAGGGCTAGAGAATGGGAAGGCTATCATGGGAGAGGGTGGGTTATGGGGATTGGGTGGTGGGAATTGTGTGGAGTTGTACCCCTCCTACCTTATGCCTTTGTTCACTAATCCTTTCTTAAATTAAAAATTTAAATAAAAAAAATAAAAAAAAAAGGCCACTGGAAGTAGTGGTATCATCCTATGGGCAGAGTCCCAGTAAAAAAAAAAAAAAAAAAAAAAAAAAACTTCCTAATTGTTTACATGCCTTTAAACCAAATTGCAGAGAATTTAAATACTGCTGATTTTTGAATATCAGCAAAATGATTGTCATTGGCAAGAGGATCTCCTTAGCTCTTCACACAACAAATACGGGACTGTCAAATTCAATTATTTAACTCAAATATATATAAACAAGTATCTACTGTGTAGTAGCTGTTGTGGATACTGTTCATGTAGCAATTAATATGAATATACAATTGACAAACACTAAAATGTAGATATTTAATGTATAAGACTTGAATTTTTTTATTGCCTCTAGGGTTATTGCTGGGGCTTGGTGCATGCACTACAAATCCACTGCTCCTGGAGGCTTTTTTTTTCCTTTTGTTGCCATGATGAGTTTTGGCATAGGGATGCACCATTATCATAATGAAGTTAGTAAACTTATACACGTCAGGCCCAAAGGTTTTCTTCTGTCCCTCATACTGTCACTAATCCTTCCCTGCCCTAGTCTTCTTGCACCCATTGATCATTTTCCTACAAATTAGTGTTGTACTTGTTTAATTTACAAAGCTAATGAATTTTATCCTAGGTGATGAATTGCATCCTTTACCAAGCAAGTTACTTCAGCCAAATTATTATTTTCTTCTGAGAATAGTATTTTAGGAGTTTTTTTTTTATCTCTAAGTTTAGTTTCCCCAATAGTAAGCAAAGATTTCTGTCACCTTGTTCCCCCTTAAAAAGGACCCTTGGTTACTAGATCAACAGATTCATGAATATGTACACAGAGTCATCAGATGAGGCAACTAAATCCTGTTTGAATACTTAAATCCAAATCCTTCCATTTTGTTCCTGTGGATTAGAACGTAAGAGAGACTTTATTCCCTAGGACTGGGTGGTAGCACACCTGGTTGACGGCACATGATACAGTACACAAGGATGAGGGTTGGGGTCCCCATCCCCACCCACAAAGGGGAAAGCTTTTCCAGTGGTGAAGTAGGGCTATTTTTCTTCCTCTCTATCACCCCCTTTTCTTTCTGTTTCTGGTTGTCTCTATCCAATAAATAAAGATAACACAGAGAGAGATAGAGAGATAGAGACACACACACACAAGGGGGGGTACTTTACTCTCGATGTTTCTTTTCATTGCCTTTGCCTACATGCCACCAAGGGCTATTAAGTAACCCAGGGTATTTCCAGCTCCATCAAGTGAATGACCATAAACTTTCAGCAAAGTCTGAAAGACCCAGGGTGACCCAGTTTCTTTATGAATCCAAGAATTGGGCTCATTTACAATTTCATGTCCTCTTTTAGGACATGAAATTGTAGCTCCAAAGATCTTATCTGCTATTAACTAAAACTGATCAAAGACAAATCTTATTACTGGTCTACAATGTGCCAACCACAGGGTTAAGTAGTACCGAATGGTCAACTTTATTAGTCAAACTCACAAAAAGTCAGCAAGGTTGGTATAATTGTTTCTCTATACACAAGAAAACTGACGTATGGCAAGATCAAATATCTTTTTGTAGAAAAGTGGGTGACTGATAGAGATAGAATTCAAAACCAGGTATGACAGTAAAAACCCAATATGTACACTCTCCTATAATGGGTGATTGCTATACTTAAGGATTTCCTTCCATGACCAATATTTTCTATTAAAGAGCAGTTCCCAGGGTTCCTTTAATTTTATTGCCTTTATACAACCCTGCATTAACCTGCCTGAGGAATTAAAAGCACCAGTTCACATAAGCGCTTCTTTTCAAAAAGGACACAGGAATGGTGTTATGCAGAAAACCTGTGAATTAATTCAGATTAAGGCTATTTGGACTGTGTACAAGATAGTAAACAACATGAACTGGATTACGATAAATTCCATGCATTCATGATTAGCACTTTGGGATATTTTTTATTATTTTTAATTTGATAGGGCAGAGAGAAATTGAGATGGGATGGGAGACAGAGAGGGGCAAAGAAAAAAAAGACACCTACAGCACTACTTCAGTGCTCATGAAGCATTCCCCCTAATCTGGGGACCAGGGGTGTGAACCTGGGTCCCTGCTCATGGTAATGTGTGTACTCAACTGGAAGCACCACTATTCAGTCCTCAGCACTTTAGGATCCTTCATTATGATACAGAAAAAGTATCATACCAGTAGTTATCTATGCAATATAGAACTCCAATTTAGTTGTGCTGTGTCAGAAATTGGAAAAGATAACTACTGAAATATTTTTACAAGGACCACTTTATAAAATTAAGGCTAGCCTGCCAGTTAATGCTCTATGTTATGCAAGACTGTGATTCTCTAAAGAGCTAAAAAAAAAAAAAAAGGAATGGAACAGAGCTACTAGTAGTGGCTCAAACCATAAATTCAATCAAGTTCAAAGCAGTTACTAATGCTACTCAGTAGAGGGCAGTGGAGGGCAGGGCAAGACTGACAGGAAGAGAGGGACATTAATTTCTATTATGCACACACTAAGTGCTCAGGCGCTAAGTGCTTAACAGTTTATAGATATGAATTCTGACAATGATGATCCTGTGAAGAAAAGGTGATTAGTGCTACTTTATTCTCAAAGAGAATAAGGAGTTTCTCAAAGAGAAAAGGAGTTGAACACAGATTTAGTGTCATCTAAATCACCTACACCAGGATATTTCATGAGTAGTTTCACTCCAAAGTTTCATAATAAAACTTACAATGATGAACTGAAAAAGCAAGTTCACTCAGAAAATAGTAAACCCCACATATGATAGAATCTTATAGATGTGGACTTGAACAATGGGAAATATTTAATAAGGATAACACATAACAAGTTGCAAACTTTGAAGCCAGTGACAAGGTTTAAGAAGTAACTCAGAGAGCAGTCTGGAGAACTCTCAGAAGGCTAGAAATGGACCTGTCCTATGATCCTGCAATTCCTCTCCTGGGGATATATCCTAAGGATCCCAAAACACCCATCCAAAAAGATTTGTGTATACCTATGTTCTTAGCAGCATAATTTGTAATAGTCAAAACCTGGAAGTAACCCATGTGTCTAACAACAGATGAGTGGCTGAGCAAATTGTGGTATATATACAATGGAATACTACTCAGCTATTAAAAACGGTGACTTCGCCGTTTTCATCCCATGTCGGATAGAGCTTGAAGAAATCATGTTAAGCAAAATAAATCAGAAACAGAAGGATGAATATGGGATGATCTCACTCTCAGGCAGAAGTTGAAAAACAAGATCGGAAAAGAAAACACAAAAACTGAACTAATTGGTGTATTTCAACAAAGTAAAAGACTCGGGTTGGGTCAGGGGGAGACTACAGGTCCAAAAAGGATGATAGAGGACCTAGTGGGGGTTGTATTGTTATGTGGAAAACTGAAAAATGTTATGCATGTACAAACTACTGTATTTACTGTCGAATGTAAAAACATTAATCCCCCAATAAAGAAATTTTTAAAAAAAGAAGTGACTCAGAAGACTGGAAACTTGATGTATGAAAACAGTTGAGGGACTTAGAAAAGATTAAACCAAGGAACCTGGCACTGGGAACTTCTCATAAATGTTGAAAAAAATGAACATACTTAATATATCATGAGAAATCTAATACTGTTTTTAACTAACCAGAGGCAGTTAGATACTAAGAAAGTAGGGATTGGTGTGCTTGGCTCTAACAACTAAATTGTAGATCAGCTGAGGGAGAATTTTTTATAATTATCTTTATTTATTTATTGATAGAACCAGAAATTGAGAGGAAGGGGGAGATAGGGAGAGAGAAAGAGAGAGAGAGACAAAGAGAAACCAGCAGTCTGCTTCATCGCTTGTGAAGTTTCCCCCTACAGGTGTGGACCAGGGGCTTGATCCTAGGTCCTTGTGCACTGTAATGTGAGCGTTTAACCAGGTGTGCCACCACTTGCTTCCGAGGGAGAATTTTTTTATTAGGGGGAAGTTAATGGTTCACAGTCAGCAGAAAATACAGTTGTTGGTACATGTGTATAATTTCTCAGTTTTCTGGAAAACTCTAACCTCTTACCTAGGTCCTCCTCCTCCAGTATGCACCCAAACCTGAAAGTCTTTGACTTTGGTGCAATATACCAAACTCAGTTCAAGTTCTGCTTTGCTTTTCCCCTTTCACTTCTTATTTCTCAACCTCTGTCTATGAGTGAGATCATCCTGTATTCATTCTTCTCTCTCTGGCTTATCTCACTTAATTTGATTCCTTCAATCTCCATCCAAGATGAGGCAAAGAAGATTAATTCATTATTTTAATAGCTGAGTAGTATTCTATTGTGTATATATACCACAAAGTGCTCAGCCACTCATCTGTTGTTGGATACCTGGGTTGCTTCCAGGTTTTGGCTATTACAAGTTATGTTGCTATGAACAGAGTTATAGACAGGCCTTTTTGGATGGGTGTGTTGGGTTCCTTAGGATATATCCCCAGGAGAGGAATTGCAGGGTCAGAGGGTAGGCCTATTTCTAGCCTTCTGAGAGTTCTCCAGACTGCTCTTCACAGGGGTTGTACCAATTTTTATTCCCACAAGTAAGGCAGAAAGGCTCCTTTGGGTGCAGATTTTAATTCCTTAAAATGAATAATCTTCTGGAAGTCAGAAACTTTTAGAAGTTTTATGTTAACTCAAAGCTGGCATGAGTTGCTTTGTGAGATTAAGTTGTAAAATTGACATCCAAGAACTTTTTCAATTGAGATACTCAGATTTTGACCTGGTCAGGACTCCTAGAACGACTCCTTTGCCCTTGTCAAATGAAGGTATTAAAGATGCCAAGAAGGAACCAGTTGGTTCACACTTAGGTGTCAAAGCTTTCAGTTCATTAGAATGTCTCAACTAAGAAGAACTTATCCACAGATAGCCTAAGAAATTAATTATAGAAGAAACTGCAAGACTGCCTGCAAGTGCTAGCCAGAGGTGTTTCATTAGAATCAATTTACATGGCAGGCACTGGATCAATTTACTTGAAGGCTACAAATGTACCTTTGCTCAAAGAACTAAACAGAAAATAAATAAATAAGAGTTCAATCATTTCATTAAGCAAGAGGTCCCTGAAATATATGCATGCAGGATATAATAACAGATAAAGTTTAATGATGATGGGATCCAAACTATGTAACTCGGGTCATATCTGAATAAATACATTACTCGATCAGAATTTTCCTGGTTATCTTGCTGTATGCAATTCTCAGTTCTGGCTAATGGAGGTTAATAGTAACAAGGCACAATCCCTACATCTGAAAGGGTTATAGTTTAATAAAGAGATAGTTTTATAGATAATCCAATTATTATGAGAAATGACTGAATAGGATCTATACAAAACATTACGGGGCCACAAAAAGTATAGTGTCAAAAGGAAGGAAAGATACACAGAGAAAATGATGATATAGTGTCCTTTAGGACAAAAAGGATGGAACTGGAGATAATTTCTCATACATGGAATATACATGGACTTGCAAAGAAGAAGAAACAGGAAGGAAGGAAGGAAGGAAGGAAGGAAGGAAGGAAGGAAGGAAGGAAGGAAGGAAGGAAGGAAGGGAGGGAGGGAGGAAGGGAGGGAGGGAGAAAGGGAGGGAGGGAGGGAAAAAGAGAAAGAAGTGAAAAAGTAACCGATCTGTTCTAAGACTTTGAACTATGGTATTTGTCAGTGAAGGGTGATGGAAGGAGGGAGGTACAGAATATTGGTAGTATGTGACGCATGGAACTATTGGGTTGTCAGAAAAGCCATGAGACTTTTCTATGCACAAATGTGTCAGAGATGACTTTTCTGACAAGCCAATATATCCATGTTAGAATCTTATAAACTACTATTAAAACACATGTAAAAAACAAAATAGGGGTTGGGGGAGACAGCATAATGGTTACACAAAATGACTTTCATGTCTCGGGTTAATCCCCAGCACCACCATAGGGTCAGAATTGAGCAGTGCCCTTGTAAAAATAAATACGTAAAGTAACATGACCTAACATAGCATAACATAACAACAGTGGGCATTCTAGCAAAGGGCAAAAAAAGTACAAAAATATAAGATTTGAGCATACTTAAGAAGATATGGATGGGTTAGGGCACTGAACATTCGAAGAAGTAGTGAATCAGCTTCTTATTGTTCAGAGATTCTCTCTACAACTAGACTTTCAGCAAGACTGCCAATTGCTAATACCCTGAACTGACTTCCACTGCTGGCTCCAGATTGGGGTATGCCCTTGCCACTAGAAATTTGGTTGTTCCAATACATCTATTATCATCTATCTCTTGAGGTTTTTCATAATCACAGTGAAAAAGTACTGTATGACTGAGATGCTTCGTGATCCCTGGTCTGATCATAAGCCATGAACATCAAAGAAAGCCATCTTCCTATTTTGACCTAGGAAGTACTCTGAGTATGGGTTGACTGTTATGTAGCTCTTTGCTAGAATCTATACCCCAATCTGTTATGATGAGATCCTAATACTGAAAGACCAGAGAAGAATGCTACATGTGCAAGTCAACCTGACCAAAAACAAAGAATCATGGCTTTCTGGGGTGAGAGTGAGGGTTAAGTGTGCAAAGGGTTTCTGTCAGAAATCACTACTACTGTTATTAAACTCTTCCTAAAGGAGTGAGCTTCTGAATTTGTGGGTAGTTTTTAAATGATTCAAAGAGGTCTCATTTCTACCACTATACCTCTTCTAAAGTAAACTCTCTGAGCTATTTCTAACCACACTGAGCTCAGGTTATTTAAATGAATTTAAGAAAAGAAACCTTAGATATAATGTTCACTATCATCCTTCATTATCCTCAAGCAAATGATCATGTTGAGAAAATGGTTAACAGCAGTGGTGCAGTGTTGGGCATTTAATAAAAGCTCTCTAACCTCAGCTTGGTTAAGAATGCCCTAGAATTGGCTACTAGATGAGGCTGGACATGATAACTTCTGAATTCATTAAGACAGGATTTAATATCACTTGACACTTAACAGTAAAAGTCTATCTTGCTCAGAAGAAAAATGGAAAAAGATTCTGAGACTTGCCTTCATTATTTTCACTGAAGGAAAAGCACTATTCACTGAACCTATGTTTATTCATTTATAACAAGACAGATGGTTTATTTAAGATCTAGGAGGCAATGATATAGTCCTATCACTGTAATTGAAAATCACAGAGTCTACGCTAAGCATAGTCCAGGACTCATGTGGTACTACTTTGGTCAACCATGAAATTGTTAGTACTAGGGTAATGTGGCAATAGAACAAAAACATAATGGAATTTTATCATCTAGAACTAACAAGACATTGAATCTTCAACTATATATCTGGGACAAACAATAAAGGATTAGTATTTCTCTATCCAGCACTATAACTCAAACTCACCCTTGCCAAAGTCTGTGTCTCTCACGATGGCAGAGTAATGTTAGTTGAGAAATAGATGATAGTGTGTTTATCCAGAAGATTTCTGAGTTGGCTGTCAAATTTAGTCCCAACATATTTCCAGTGGTATAATAAAGTGACCTTGATCATTTTTTCTTTAACAACACTGGACTCATCATTGTCGTCTGCTCCCTGCTCCCCTGTCCATTTTCCTGGCTACTTACAGTGACAAAACCACTGGATAGGAATAAAGTCTACCCTGATCTTAGACCAGCTCTGATCATGGTGCCTCTATTCACATTTTTACCATTTAATAATAATTGAAATTTGTACTTTTTCTTTTTAAAAAATCAATTTGACAGAGAGAAATTGAGAGGGGAGGGAGATACAGCAAGATGAGCAAGATGAGCAAGACAGAGAGACAACTGCAATATTGCTTTACCACTTGTGAAGCTTCCCCCAGCAAGTGGGGCCCAGAGGTTTGAACCCCAGTCTTTATGCACTGTAATGTGCACTCAACCAGGTGTGTCACCACCTGGTCTCCTTTGTTTTCTGATTGTTTCTATTTTGACATTTATTTACAAGTGATAGAGAGAGAAGAAGAGAGACCAGAGCACTACTCCGCCATATGTGATGTTGGGGGAATCGAACATGGGGCTTCATGGGTTTAAAGAATGCACATTATGTGCTAAGCCATATCCTCAGAAGCTGGTTGTCTCTTAACAATGGAAGTTACATCTCCATAGCTAACCAGTAAAATAGAATGAACTTTTGAAGAATGCATATCTAAGTTTGAATTATCTCCCCACTACTAGCTATAAATCATCAAAGTTCTCTGGGTCTCATTACCATCACCTATAAGGTTTAAAAGGTGCTACATATCCCACAGGATAGCCTTAAGAATATATGAAGTACTTGGCACATTTCTGTAATGAAAGTCACCCTTTCCTCTCTTATTTCCACAGCTGGTAAGCTAACACAAGGTGTTCTAATCAGGTGTCCAGTAAATCTTGACTAAACACAGAGGATAAACATTTAATTCCATGTCTTTTGTGCCCAATATTATAAGGATTTATTTTCCTGAGCTAGCTCCAGCTTTAAACCCAGGTTTAGTCACTCATGGATGGTTCTTCAATGGCAGGCTAACCCTCTGGAAAATGTGGTCCCTAAGCAACTTTCCAAGCAGACAGGGCAAGTCTCATCCACACCTTAATCCCAAGGAATGCCCCCCCCCCTTCTCATTTGATGTGCTGGCTTAGAGCCACATCCTTTCCCTGTGGAAAACAGACAATAGGCAAGCTATGGTTGTGTTTGTTTCCAAGCAGGGAGAAGTCACCTTCTTAGTTTTTCAGAGTTAACCCCATCACCAGATTGCCTTTACAAGAAGTCTTAAGAAATACCTGATAGGGTTTTAGGGCTGCTGAAGAGGTTCCTCCCCCCAAAAAACCTACTTGCCCACTTTTCCTTTCTTTTCTACCCTGATAGGCTTCAAAAACAAAACTGCCTTCCCCATGCATCTTCTTTTTTACATGTGTTGAAGTAGCGCTAGCTTGTAGCAATATTTAGATTTTGAGTATACATACATAGATATGCATATGTCTCAAAATCTCTACATACTACATAATGCTTGTCATCAAAAGTTTAGTTTCCACACTAACTTATCATATAATAAATCCTTTTATACAATTGATCCATCCCCCATTCCCTTTCAAAACATATTTCTAAGTCTCCAATCAAGGAAGATACCTCAAACCTAAGACAACTCTAACCCCCCCCCAAGTGAGATATAAGGAGGGGAAAAACTGATTTTAGATTTAAGTTCTCCTTTGTACCAGGCAATCCCTCCCAGTAGAGAAAGTCTGTCCCTGAGAAATGCTGGGTGACGTCAAGGCTCAAATTCAGCTTGTTTTGTGTCTTCTGAGAGAACACAGTGTTCCCTTGACTATTCCTAGTTATAGACTTGGTGCTATAAACTTACACATCCATCCCTTACATAGCTCAGCCACAATAAGCAACACACACATTTCCCTACATGCCCTCACACACTCTCCAGAGCATAGAGACAGAGAGCTCCTGAGAGATGGGATGTTCTGAGAGAAGAGATTCAGCAATGGGGAACAGTTGGGGTCAGAAAAAAAAGAGTAAAATTCCAACCCAATGGTTAGTTCTTTGTAGTTCTCCTTTAGATTGTATAATGCACATGAAAGGTGCATGAGAGAGAGAGAGAGAGAGATGTAGAGAGACTACAGCACTAAAGTTTCCCTCCATTAGCTAGAGAGACTACAGCCCTACAGTTTCCTTACATTAGCTAGGGGCTCAAATCTGGCAAAGCAGTAGCCTAAAATTTAAGAGTGTTTTTTCTTTGATGACCCCGAAAAGTCCCTCACTTAATCAATTTCCTGTCTCAGTAGATTTTCACTCTGTAGAGATCGGTTACTTGCCTGTCTTGGAATTTATAGAATAAAAAGCAATCCTGCTTTAAGAGTGTTCCTCTCCCCAAAACCATGGAAGAAAACTCTAAAGGAGCTTAAAAGACTTTAATGTTACATGGTGTTTTAACCTCATAATTTGCAGTCTACATAAGTAATAATTTGGGGGAAAGCACCCTGCTTTCTGAAAAACATAGTATCAGGTTCATTCTGATGTACTTTTACTCATCATTTTCACAGAAATGATTCTAATATATTTTAGTATTCCTGACAGCAAGACTTAGCATTAAACTGCTCAGCACAATAGCTACTGATTAGCCATGTTTCGCCATGGCGCACTGAAATGTGACTTGCCTACACTGAGATGTTAGTCCAATACATGCATTGCAGACATACACTGAAATATATATAACAGATTTCTAAAATGTAAGATGAAAAAGAACATGTGAACTCTTTGATAACTTCCAATATTGAGCACATATTCAAAGTCATATTTGAGATCTAGCCTACTAAAATATTAAGATTTATCTTACCCTCTTTTTAGTGACTACTTGGGATGCATTGGATCGACCTTCTCGTGGTGCATCCCATGAGTACCCATTCATTGGGGAAACTGACGATCCTTCCTAGCTGACTGAATCCACATGGATCCCAGTCACTTTCAAAGCCAGCAACAAGCAGCTCCTGACACCTTTCAACCTGACGCTGTTGACTGGCTACGGAAGAAGGGCAAACGCTAGAAGAAGAAGTGACTACTTGCATATTTAAAATTGCATATGGGTAACTCGCATATTTAAAATTGCATATGGGTAACTCTTATCTAGTGCCAGTCTAGTAACATGCATATCACATAGTTGTCATTCTATAAGTGTCAGTTGAAGGAACCTAAGAACAACGACAAAAAGAGAACCTTAACAGGGGTACTGAGGGATGACTCTTGCAATCTATATTTTAAAACAATCCCTTTACCTCATTCTGAGTCTCCAACCCCAAGTCTGAGAACTTGTGCTACTGAGCCTTCTCAGTGACCCTTTAAAGTCCTTTTTCAGCAGCACTGCATGGATTTGGCATTTTTGAAAGAACATTCTTTTAAACAAATGTATTCATGTGCTGAGGATTGACTGGTACATGTCTGGGACCACTGTGCTCTAACACACTGAGCTATTTCCTCAGTCCTAAAAGAACATTCCTTCAGTGAAAGGCTGTAGCCACATGACCCTGCCTCAATATTAAGTTGAGCATTTTCTAAAAAAAAAAAAAAAGAAAACTAGAAGTTGGATACGGTGTTGTTCATAAAGCCATTGTTTGGGATTTTTGTTTATCTTCTGGGACTACATAAGATAATATGGCCTTGTGGAATTTGCTGAAGTATTCCAGAAGAGGAGGGGTAAAATCATTTAACTTGGCAGTCCAAATTTCCAGGCACCATTACAGGAACTAGGAGGAAATGTATAAGTGTTTTTCATGACATGTCAGCAGAGCAAGATTCCCTTTCCCCTTGAAAAGACCTAAGTGTCTGGCACGCAGCAGAGCTTGGAATTTCACAAAAATCCACAGAATCAATGAATGAATAATGACCCAAGAAAAGGAGGCAATGTTGCATTGTATAACAAATATTGTTATATAACAAATGAAACGAGTATTGAATTGGCAATTGGGAGAAACCGGGTTTGGGTAATACCAGTTCTTTATACTTCTTGTGCTTATACTTCTTGTTGCTATAGGTGGCCTATAGCAACCTACCTAAACTCCTCAGGCCTCAGTGTCATCATGTATAATGTGGGAGCTAATTGTCTATTTTATAAGGTCACTATGAAGATTTAATGGGTGGAGTCATGTAAAGTAAAATTTCCTCTACTTGGCACAAGGTACTCAAGTAGGGTAGTAGGGCCAAGGGATAGATAGCTCACCCTGTAGCAAATATACCTTGTCATGCATGTGGCCTGGATTCAAGTCCAGGCATCACATGGCAGAGATAAGGCACTGGGGGAAGCTCAGGTGTTGTCATCATCTATCTAATGTCATCGTCTATCTAAATGCCATCATCATGCCCCTGTCATCATCTATCTAAAGAAAACAGAATTTTAAGAAGTTAGCTTAAGAGTGATGAAATTGGGGCCAGGCGGTGACACATCTGGTTAAATGCACACATTACAATGCACAAGGACCCAGGTTCAAGCCCCTGGTCCCCACCTGCAGAGGGAAGCTTCACGAGTGGTAAAGTAGTGCTACAGGTGTCTCCCTGTCTCTCTCCCGCTCTATCCTCCCCTTCCTCTCAATTTCTCTCTCTCTCTCTTTCTCTCTCTCTCTCTCTCTCTCTCTCTCTCTCTCTATATATATATATATATATATATATATATATATATATATATATATATAAAAAACACACATTTAAAAAAAGAGTGATAAAATTGTGCATGTGTGAGCCCCCAGTGTTTGGGGTGGGGGAGCAACCCAAGAGGTGACGCAGCATGCATTAAGGCTGAGTGAAACCTACCTCAAACTATAGCTATTCAGTATATCAATACAGACTATTTTATATGATATAGTTAAAATGATTTTTGCTCCCCCAAACATAAAAGTCAGCAATATAAGGTGCCACAAGAATTATCAAGAGGTTGAAGTTCAGTACACAGAGGTGCTTGGTAAACATTTCTCAAATACCAAAGAGAAATAACTGATTTTCCACTTTTCATAAAAATTGGCACATTGAAGGGAGGGACCAATAGGGCTGAGTAGGGAACCTGTACTTACTTCCTCCAGAGCTCAAAGTAAATCCTCATAAAATGTTACCCTAGCCTGCAAAGAGGACATTCCAAATGAGAGGCACTCTAGATAAGAGGAGATAAGAGAACAGCATCTAGGCAGAGGAGACAAAGACTTCACCAAGGATCCCAACATACACTAGCAGGTCCCAGGCAAGAGAAATCTGGAGTGCTGGATATAACCCTTGGGAATGGAGGATTTATGCCAGGATCCCACCACCTTAATCCTGTGAATTTTCACCTGTGATGCCAGAACAGGAGATGGGAGACTATAGGGACTAGATTGGCCAGAGTCTCCAGCAGGCCATATCTTGGCAGTCATATGCCACTGGCACCGGTGGCTGCCATTGGGGAATCCAATCTCCATGGTAACAGACCCTGAATAGAAGACCCTGGGGATTTGCTGAGGCCTCAACTAAAGCTAGTTTAGCTTTGCTTCCCAACAGGCAGAAGCACTTGCTCTTCATGCCTCTGTCTGCTAGCCTGCCTGCTCAAGATCCCAGAGTCCACAGTTTTCCTATACTTGCTTCTAGAAGATTCCATGACCAGAGACCCTAACAGGAACTCCATCAGCCCTCTGCTGGCAATGGAAGTCCCAGCTTCCAGAGGTAAATTTTCCCTCGGAGTGGTAGTTTCCCTGCACTCCTATACTACACGCCAACAATCTCTGTAGTCACAGAATCTATACCCATGTTCTCTGCATGCCCACTCTGAGGTGCTCTGCTTTCATAGACTTTAGAATTCCCTGTTTTCTCTGCCTTCCTGTGGAGCCTAAGTGAGTTCCTGGAGGATCCACTTTTACTTCACCAGCTGTTCAGTCTGCAGACAAACTTCTGGCACTAGATGCTCTTTGTTGTCTCTAGGAGACCAATTTGAGTTTCACTGACAAGTATAGGCTCAGCATAAGAAGGCAAAAAAAAAAAAACAGCATTTCAAGAAAATGGTAGACTGTAAAAAAGGTAATGGTCGTTATCCATAAATCTGAAAAAATAGGCATCCAAAAATTTTTAAAAGGTACAAAAAGACAGGTATAGAGGTAAGATACAAATCCATCAAGAGGGCTTAATATTCATCAACATAAATGTACTAAATGATGAATCATCAAAATAGGGAAAGAAAATTAGCACAAGCAGATCCATGGTGGAATTGGCCTTAATCAAACTGAACTATATAAGAACAATAAGCCACAGGAAACATCATCATAGCACACAGCAGTGTATGGCTGGCAAATAACTACTCTCTGAAAGTGGGTCAACACAGAGATGACACTCTACAGAGAGGGAATGGAAAGACATTTCAGGATTGAAGGCAAGCTAATGCCAGTTGTACAGCAATGCAACATGAATCAACTACAGAGGAAAGATCGCAGGCTCTTAGATCCTGACATCAGGAAACTTCCTGAGGAGGATAAGACGTGAAATGCAAACAAGCACTCACTTCTGGCGCAGCAAAAGAAACCATCGAACAGCTAGCAATTAAGTCTAGCAGAGCTGGCCTACCCTATTATCCCTTCCCCAAAGGAGAACCTTATAGGTGAGAACAGTCACCTACACAGGTCAGAAAACTGAGACAGTGCACTGGTGAGCACATGTAGAAGAGAACTAGGTCTGTTGCATTAACTGTACTAGGGTAGGGAACAGGAAAGTCAGTATAGGACCTGGAGTCCTTCCAGTGCATGGGGCACTACTCAACACTTTTTTTGTAATCCCAAGAATCACCCAGTTTGTCTTTATCCATTACCTTCCCTTCCCACTACATCATATAAATAAATGGGAATTCTACTACTATAGCTGGCTGTAGAATTACGTGCAAGAAAACAACATAGAACTCTACAGAAAAAAAAACATGGTTAAAAAAAAACATAAAGATACAGACCTAAAGGACATAACAGATAAGAATCTCCCAATAACATATAAAGAAAAAAAACTTCTTTTAAACATAGATCAGCAGGGTAATAGAGAGATAAATATATTCAATGAGCTCATCACCAAGCACAAGGAAGTTTTGAAGGGAAAATCCCAAACATAGATACAGAGTATGAAGAGCACTTTGCATGAAAATCATGCTAATGGGAGGTGAATAAGAGGTTGTTGGGGTCCTGTTACACAATGCAAAAGAACCTAAATTGAGGGCAAGAATTTGGAAAGAACTGTCATGGGAGATGAGAAATTGTAGCCATGTACTACAACTATACTGTAAACCATATATGTGTGCCTATGCAGGTGTATGTATGTGTGTGTGTGTTGTGTCCTCAAAATTTCATAATTTTGTAAAACACAGGTAAATTAACAATAAAAAAAGAAGAAAAAGTTTGGGAAGTAGACTTGATCATTCAGCAGAAAGACTATCACAATTATAGGATAAATTGACCTCAAGCTCTCAAATGGAAGAGAGAGGTAGAATAAACAAAAATTAGGAAAAATGAAAAATATTAGACTTCATTAGAAAAGTAAAAGATTATAGAAATTCCAGAAGGAAGAGAATGTGGGGTAACATCACAGAAATCCTATCAGAACACAGATATTCAAGAAGTAGAGAGAACACCTAAATTCCTGAATCCAAATGACTTACAATAAGACATCAACACAAAAATGTCAAAGGTCAAAACCTATACATCTCCCAGTGCTGGAACCTCTAGGGCAGGGCTCACTTTCCTGCACGCTTCTCTCAAATCATACCAATTGATACTGCATCTGCTGATCTCAGCCTAATCAATGCAACCAGTACCACGTCAGCATGCTGCACTTTGGACTGTGTCCAGAGATTTTGGGCATGGAATGTCAACCCTCCAGCTTCATTACTCTGGTGAGACCTTTCCTAGCTCATAGGACTCCCTAATCCCATTTTGGGGGGTGTGCTTCCTAACAAAGCCTCAAAACCTGGATATAGACCAGGGCCCATGAGATAGGGCATATGTACATGTATCCATAAGTTAGGGGAAAATATGTACCTTAAAGAGAAAGTGCACAGTAGATTGCAGTGAGTCAATAAATGAAGCAAACAAGTAGAAAAACCTAAAAAGACACCTTAAAGTACCTAATGAAATAGTTTCTACTTAGACCTAAATACCTTCCTCACCTACCTCCTATTACACTTTCCTTAGTCACTGCAAAGCTAACCTTGTCAGACAAAGTAAGGGCTACAAAAGCTGAATATGGGCAAGAGACTGGAATACTTAATGATGACTCTTTAGTCACTACCATGCTACCCCATCACCTAGGGCCTTAGTCAGGGAGTCCTGAGATTCCCACACAGACATGATGGGCCTAGACCTCTAACAAATCCCTGTCTCTACTGTCACTGGTCATCTCCATCAGGAACAACATAATGGGACCCTTTTTTAAAAAAAAGATGTTATTTATTTATGAGAAAGATAGGAGGAGAGAGAGAACCAGACATCACTCTGGCACATGTGCTTCCGGGGATCGAACTCTGGACCTCATGCTTGAGAGTCCAAAGCTTTACCACTGCGCCACCTCCCGGACCACAATGGGGCCCTGTGTGAGCCCCTGTAGGACCCTGCCCTCAATGTGGATCAATAGTGGTAGGGAATGTTCCATTCTCTGAAGGGAGGTTGGACAGTATACTCTACCTACCACCTGAGGAAGACTGGTCCTGAAATTAGTGCAGCCTGGAATGTTTTTAGCCATGACCACAGAATGTGAGCTCAGACCTACAGGGATGCAGAGATTACATAGGCTCCTATGCTGAATATGGACCCCAGATCAGATCAAATTGGTGGGGTTTACAGTAAACAATATTTATATACTTTCCCCATATTTGGGAGTTACTTTCTTCCTTGATCCAGCTTTCTAGTCCTTTTTCCAACTATGACACCATCTCCCCAGGCAATACCTTGGGTCCACCCGCATGTTAACTGTCAGGCTCAGGCAAAAACTAGTAAAGTCATAGGCTCTTTGGAATATACCTAAAATAGACATACTAGCTTTTTACAAAACAGAGATCCCAAATCTTCATCTGCAATATTCCAGCCTTTAGGTCCATGATAGCCAGCAATTTGTTCTACTTTCTATCTTTTTTTCAGCCACCAGGTTCCAGATGCTACCATGATGCCAACCTGACTTCCTTGGGCAGACGACCCCACCATGTGTCCTGGAGCCCTGTCTCCCCAGAGTCCTGTCCCACTAGGGAGAGAGACAGACAGGCTGGGAATATGGATCAACCTGTCAACACCCATGTTCAGTGGAGAAGCAGTAACAGAAGCCAGAATTTCCAACTTCTGCATGCCATAATGATCCTGGGTCCATATTCTTAGAGGGATAAAGAATAGGAAAGCTATCAAGGGAGGGAATTGGATATGGAGCCCTAGGGGTGGGATTTGTGTGGAAATGCATCCCTCTTATCCTATAGCCTTGTCAATATTTCCATTTTATAATTTTTTAAGTCAACAGTAAAGAAAAAAAAAAACACTAGTTGCTAGAGAAAGGAAGAAAGTGACATGAAGGCAGCAAGATGACATATTCAAAGTGCTAAAGAATCTGTTAATTACAAGTATTTTATCAAGTAAAATTATCATTGAATTATGAGAGAGAAGTAAGGCTTTCTCAAACATACAACTATTGAGTTTGCCACCAACAGATTTGCCTTGCAAGTATGTTAAAAAGAGGACCACAAGAAAAGAAGCAAACGAACATAAAACCCTGAGCAACGTGACAGTTAAACAGAACCAGAAACATAAGCAACATTAATATGAAACAATAATAAAATATAACAGGGAAGGGAAAATTGGACACGAGCAGTAAAATCAAATGGCAACAAGTCAAGACCAACATTAAAAAAAAACTGCCTTAAATATAGTATATTGGGTACAACAACCTTCGAGGTAAGCACAAATCAAAATATGGAGCAGAGACTCACAGAAGAAATAAATGATTAAATTTTAAAGAGCATCACAGAAATCCATCCATATATAAATACAGATAGAAACAAAAGGAAGAAAAGAAAACAACAAACAGGACTGGGGTGATCTCATAATGGCTTTTATTCCTGAGACTTGAGATTCTCAGTTCAATCCTCAGCACCACCAGAATCCAGAGTTGAATAGCGCTCCAGTGATGGTGGTGGGGAGTCAGAGTGGAAGATACCATAGCACTGGATGGAAGCCTGGTAACGTGGTGTGTTCTTT
This sequence comes from Erinaceus europaeus, assembly GCF_950295315.1. Lineage (NCBI taxonomy): Eukaryota > Metazoa > Chordata > Mammalia > Eulipotyphla > Erinaceidae > Erinaceus > Erinaceus europaeus. Next base: position 87,607,340 of record NC_080185.1, on the reverse strand, counting down.
CTCTCTCTCTCTCTCTCTCTCTCTCTCTCATAAATGAAAAAGTGACCCAAGAGCAATGAAATCACACATGTGCTATGTTTTGACTCTGCAAAAGAAAGAAAGGAAGAAGAAAATTAAACCCAGTGTGGTAAATCATGGCAATGTTGGGGGGAGTGACATTGATACATTGATGCCCATATTTACAAAGACAGCAAAAAAAAAGTCTCTCTGGAGTGTGGAGAGGGGGAATTCAGGTCCTGGAACAGGATGACAGAGGACCTAGAGGGGTTGTATTGTTATGTGTAAAACTGAGAAATGTTATGCATGTACAAACTACTGTATTTACTGTGGACTGTAAAACATTAATCCCCCAATAAAGTTTTTTTTTTTAAAAAAAGTCTAATATTACATCAGAAAGAACTAGGAAAAGAAAAGAGAGGAAAGTAGTGCTTTTAAATGAGCCATCAGATGAGATGGACTTAATGGAACTATACAAAAACTATCACAAAAGAAACAGTCTTCAAAAGAAAGGACTGCACATTCTTAAATTTACATGGAATAATACTGAGATTTTTCCATATGTTGGGGCATTAAAATTCTAAATATATATGTGAAGATAGAAATAGAAAAACCATTTTCTATAACAAAGGTATGAGGCTAAAAACAAAGTTTAAAAAAAAGGAATGTGGAATATCTAACATGTGGAGACTAAATAACATATGTCTGAATAACACTTTGGTCACTGAAGAGAACAAAAGAGAAAACAGGGACCATGCACTTCCGGTAGAGTGCACTTGTTATCATGTGTAAGGACCTAGGTTCAAGTTCCTGGTCTACACCTGAAGAACAGCAGTTTCACAACAGTTGATCAGTGTTACCGGTGTCTTTCCTTCTCTCTGTCTCTCCCTCTCTATATCTCTCACCTTCTCTCAAAACATGGCAGCCAGAGCAGCAAAGTTACACAGGCACCACGGCCTAGCAATAACCCTGGTAGCAAACGAAAACAAGTTCAAGGACCAGCAAAATAGTTCACCTGGAGAGTGAGTGAGCGTGTTTGGCTATGTGTGTGACCCAGGTTCAAGTCTGGTTCCCACTACACTGGTGGAAGCCCAGCCCCCACCACACTGGAGGAAACTTTGGTGTGTGGTATCTTTCCCTCTCTCAGTCTTTGTCCTTCAGTCTGAAAAAAAGAGAAGTTAACCCTGTGTGGTAAAGTCATGACAATGAAAAAAAAAAAAAAAACTAGGTGGCTCATCAGTTGAGCACATGTTACAATGCTCAAGTACCTGGGTTCAAGGCCCATATCCCCACCTGAAGGAAGACAGCTTCATGAGTGGTGAATCAGGTCTGCAGATATCTCTCATTCTCTCCCCCATCTTCCCCTTCCCTCTTGATTTTCAGTCATCAACTTAAAAAAAGAAAAAGATTAAAAAAGAAAAAACAAAGGTGATGCAAACATTAACAAAGACAGCCAAAAAAATGACATTACATCAGAAAACTATAAAAAGAGCAACAAGCAGATCCAAAAGTCAGCAGAAAGCCCAGCACACATAAAACATTCCTGAATAAGGCTCTGAGATCCCAGTTCAGTCCCTGGCACCAACATAAACCAGAGCTTAGGAGTGATCTTATCACTCTTCCCCTTTGCCTGCCACTCTGTAATTAAACATAAATATTTTTAAGTGAGTAAAAGGAGGAAATAGTAAGAATCAGAGGTTAATAAGAAAAGGCCAAAAAGACAATATAACAGTTCAATAAAATCAAGATAAATAAAAATCTTAACCCTTCACCAGACTAAGATAAGAAGAAAGTCATGATAAAAGGAGTCAGTAATGGCATAAGTGATATTACAACTGATATTGTAGAAATACAAAGAACCATAGGAAAATATTACAAGCATCTGTCTATCTATATGCAAACCAATTGGGGAACTTAGAAGAAACAGATACATTCCTAGAATGTACATATGCCCAGGACTGAATGAACCAAGAGGCAATAGACAGCCTGAGAAGGCCCACAAATACGGAAATTGAATCAGTAATGAAAAGTCTACTCAAGAACAAAAGCCCTGGTCCAGATGGTTTCACTAATGATTCCATCAAAACTTCCAGATAATAACTTTCACCCATCCTGCTCAAACTCTTCCAAAAAGTCAAATTGAAGGGAACACTCCCATGTGTAGTCAATATCACTCAGATGCCCAAAGCATGAAAGGACAACAAGAAAAAGAAAGAAGAAAGAAAGAAAGAAAGAAAGAAAGAAAGAAAGAAAGAAAGAAAGAAAGAAAGAAAGAAAGAAAGAAAGGAATGGAAACTATAGACAGATAATCTTTGATGAACGTTGATGCAAAACTCAACAAAATCCTGTCAAGTCAAATCCAATAACAAACACATGAAGAGCAAGAGAGATTCATCCAAGGAGTGTAGAGATGGTTCAATATGTGTCAATCAATGTACTATATCACAGAAAGAAAGAGAGGGGGGGAGAGGGAGAGGGAGAGGGAGAGGGAGAGAGAAAGGAGGAGGGGAGGGGAGGGGAGGGGAGGGGAGGGGAGGGGAGGGGAGGGGAGGGGAGGGGAGGGGGAGGAACATAAAAACTAGTCAGTCCCGGGGAGTCGGGCTGTAGCGCAGCGGGTTAAGCGCAGGTGGCGCAAAGCACAAGGACCGGCATAAGGATCCCGGTTCGAACCCCGGCTCCCCACCTGCAGGGGAGTCGCTTCACAGGCGGTGAAGCAGGTCTGCAGGTGTCTATCTTTCTCTCCTCCTCTCTGTCTTCCCCTCCTCTCTCCATTTCTCTCTGTCCTATCCAACAACGACAACAACAATAATAACTACAACAATAAAACAACAAGGGCAACAAAAGGGAATAAATAAATAAAAGAAATATAAAAAAAGAACTTTAAAAAAAAACTAGTCAGTCCTGCAGTGTCTGTGGCAGCCTAATAAGTCCAGGAAGTAGCCGCCTCCCCACAGGACATCCATGCAAGCCTGAATAAGAAAAATTATTTCTTTCTCCTAAACCAGAGCATATCAGCTCTATGGAAATAGCTCTATGGGAAAGAATCTTCAGGAAAGCCTTGATGAGCTCATACAGTCTCAACCACTGCCCCCCCCCCCAATTTGTCCTGCAAGTTCTACTGCAGTTTGATAGAGCTGTAAGTTTAGCATTGGCAGGAGCCGAGTCAACTTAAGGGACTCACCAAATACAGATTGTGTAATAATGTGTGGGCTTTTGCATTGAATGATGCTAAATTCATAGAGGTGACAACTTTTTTTTTTTTTTTTACTAGATAAAGTGCGAGTTTTAGCCTGTGATGGTAAAAAATCTGGGTCCAATACTTTTTAATGTCATCCTCTCATACGGTTCACCACTTTTTTTTTAATATTTATTTTATTTATTTATTCCCTTTTGTTGCCCTTGTTGTCTTATTGTTGTAGTTATTATTGTTGTTGTCGTCGTTGTTGGATAGGACAGAGAGAAATGGAGAGAGGAGGGGAAGACAGAGAGGAGGAGAGAAAGACAGACACCTGCAGACCTGCTTCACCGCCTGTGAAGCGACGCCCCTGCAGGTGGGGAGCCGGGGTTCGAACCGGGATCCTTATGCCGGTCCTTTGCACCACCTGCGCCTAACCCACTGCGCTACAGCCCGACTCCCTACCACTTTTTGAAGAGAATCATAGAGGATGAAACTTTTTAAATTTATTCTATTATTTGAGAAATCACTACACTGTGCTATATTCTATTAGAAAACTGCCCCCTCCAGAGAAAAATTATAAATCCGTAACCTCTCATATAACATTTTTATTTATTTATTTTTAATTTTTTTATTTACAAAAAGGAAACATTGACAAAACCATAGGATAAGAGGGGTACAACTCCACACAATTCCCACCACCAGACCTCCATATCCCATCCCCTCCTCTGATAGCTTTCCCATTCTTTATCCCTCTGGGAGTATGGACCCAAGATCATTGTGGGATGCAGAAGGTTGAATGCAGCATGAAGAGACAACTTTTTAACTGACAGTGTTGTCTTCCTAAGAACATTTTTTTACTGGTCTTTTTTTTTTTAATTATTGACACCTAAGAACATTCTTTAATAAGTTCATTTTAAAACTAAAAAAAGCACATGAATAAGTGTTAAAAAACATTATACAATTTAATATGCACATATGATTAAAAAATTAATAAATTGGTAGCAGAAGGATCATACTTCTACATAATAAAGATCATACATGATAAATGCATGGGGCCAACATCATATTCAAAGGGAACAAATTGAAAGTTTTTCCTCTAAAATCTGGAACTAGAAGAGAATTCCATTCTCACCACCAGTGTTCAACATCATTCTGGAAGTCCTAGTCAGAATAATAAGGCAAGAAAATAATAGATATAAAAAGAATTCCAACTGGAATGGAAGAAGTTAAACTATATATTTCTGAAGATATCACTGCAATATACACAGAAGGGACCCTAAGGATAACACCAAACACTCACTGTAAACAAGCAATAGATCAGGTAAGTGGTAGGATAAAAATTCTACACTCGTTAATCTGTCACATTCCTTTTTCTTCTTTCCTTCACTGGGGCTTCACCACTCTGAGACAACTTTTTTTTTTTCAGCTAGAGGACAAGAGGCATAGATAGAGGAAGAGGGAGAGAAAGAGACTATAGCATAGAAGCTTCCTGCAGTGCAGTAGGGGCTAGGTTCAAACCTAAGTCTTGTGCATGACAAAATAGGCACACTAATAACGCCCACTATCTTACTGTACAAGATATGTACAAAAAAAAAGAGTCAGAGGGAAGGGAAGTCAAGGAAGCAGTCTCATTAATAATTGTATCTGAGAGGAAGCAGTCTCATTAACAACTGTATGAGAGAGGGGGGGAGAGGGAGAGGGAGAGGGAGATGGAGAGAGAACACATCAGAGTGAATTGAACAGAAGAGGAAAAAGATCTTTAGGATAAAAACTACAAGATATTTATCCAAAGAAACACCTGAAGAAACAAAGAAATGGAAAAATAACCTACACTCTTGCACTGGAAAAATAAATATTTTTGAAATGGGTATCCTACAGCAATTTACAGATTCAATGCAATCCCTATCAAAATCCCAATGACTTTTTTTTTATTTTTAACCAGAGCACTGCTGAGCTCTGGTTTACAGTGGTGATGGTGATTGAACCTGGTACCTAGGAGCTGTAGGTCTAAAAGTCTTTGAGAAGCCACTATGCTATTTTTCAATGAGAAGTCTTTTTTTTTTTTTTTTTTGCTTGCTGTTCCCATGATTTCCTCTCCTCCATCATCCCCACTTTCTTGTGTAGTGCTGAGGAATGGACTCAGTGTCTCACACATACACAACTAAGTTGCCTCCCAACCAGACCTTGCACATTTTTATTTAGATACAGGAGATGGAGGTAGATATGTCAAGAAAGAAAGGAGAGACTCGTTGCTTCACTATTCTTGGAGCTTCCCTGGTACTGCCCATAGTACTTTCCTTGTACTCAGGGTCTCCCATAAGGTAGTACCCATAGAGATCTACCACAAGAGCTATCTTTTGGTCCATTATTTTCCCTCTGACTTAAAACAGTTTAACTATATGACTAGGTATAGATCTTGAATGGTTTTTTTGTATGTATAGATTAATGTTTTTCATTTTAGAAGTTTTTACCATATACATGGGTAAGTTTTCCCTTTATCCCATTCACCTTCTCTCCTCATGTATGCCTGTCAAGGTATGTTAATACATTTAATACTATCCCATGTGTTCACTCTCATGTTCTTCAAATTGTATAATCTATTAACTATCCTCAGGTTGTCATTAATTCTTCTTTTATTTTATTTTACCAGAGCACTGCTCAGTTCTGGCAAATGGTCATGTCAGCGCTTGAACCTAGGACCTTGGAGCCTCAGGCATGCAGTGGTCTTGCATATCCATTATGCTGTCTTCTGGCCCAAATCATTCATTCTTCCCCCAGTCTAGTTCTAGTGCTGAGCTCTCCTGATCCCCTTGTGATTTTTTTCATTTCAGTTACTGTATTTTTTTTAAAGATTTTATTTATTAATGAGGAACACGGGTGAAGAGAGAGAACCAGACATCACTCTGGTATGTGTGCTGCTGGGGATTGAATTCAGGACTTCATGCTTGAGAGTCCAATGCCCCATCCATTTGCTACCTCCTGGACCAGAGTTAATGTATTTTTAGCACCCTAATTATCATTCTGTTGTTTCATTTAAAAAAGAAACCACTTACTACTGATATTCTCTTACTGATATTCTGATATTCTCTCTTTGATGACTCACTGTTATGTCTCCCTTTGATCATTTTTTAAATTGGTCCCTTCAGTTCTTTGAAAATATTTGTAAATGTATTAAAGTGTTTGTGTTTGTCCATTAAGTACATCATGTGACTTCCCCCTCAAAGTTCTCTTTGTCATCTGCCCTTTCCCTGCACAATGGTCACATTATTCTGTTTCTTGCATCTGTTGTATTTTTTGCTGGGAAATGAGTATTTTATATAATATATGATAACAACTATAGATTCAGATCACTCCCACCACTTGGACCTCATGATCTGTTGGCTTGCCTACTGTCTGTTAGTTTGACTGAATTAAGTTTGTTAAGTTGAATTCCTCTGCACTGTTTTACTTCCTTGGTTTTCAAAAATGGACACATTTATTATGAAAGAAAGAAATTAGAGAAGATGGAAAGAAAAAAAAAAAAAGCAGAGCGTTTCTCAGCTCTGGTATAAGGTAGTACCCAAGGACTAAATCAGGGGTCTCTGGAGCCTTTGGTGCCTCAGGCACACAAGTCCAGTGCTAAACACTATCTATCTGGCCCTCTTTTTTTAAACACAATTTGAGTTGCTTCTGTGTCAGCATAACTCAAAGTTCAAGCTATTGATTGGACAGAGCTTGTGTTTATATGCCTTGAGTCAATAAGGCTTCAGAACTTGATGGATCTCTGTGAAGCCTGAAGAATGCTTTTAAGTGATCTCTCTATCCAAGTAGTGACTAGTAGCTCTCAAGTGCCTATTCTGAATGTTTTTGAGTAAATGCAATGTAGCATACATACACAGACTTCCTGACCCCCAGGGTTAAGTGTGATATTAGCAGGACTCTACTTAGGTCCCCCCTCCTCTTCCATTCTTCCTTTCTCTCTCAATCTCTCTCTCTCTCTCTCTCTCTCTCTCTCTCAGTGTGTGTGTGTGTGTGTGTGTGTGTGTGTGTGTGAGTGGGTGTTGATGCTAAACTTTTGGCTGCTCTACCATTTCATTTTTTGCTCCTAGTTAACAGAAATATTCACCTTTTATCACTGCCCACCATGAAGATCTCTATTGTTTTTGAAATTACCTTCAGTAAGGAGTTCCTCCATATTTGAACCAAATAAAGAGAGCTGATCATACAGTTTTGCCTAATCCCCCTTCGAATTTCTATGCTACTTCCCCACTTCCCCAGAGTGAGTGTGATAGCCTGTTTTCCCTTGGTCTCCCCTTATTGATATGGATCCTCTACCCACAAACAGTAGCTGGGGGACATTGATAAGACTAGTCTTTTGGTTTAAGCTTGCCTCTTCTGCCATGGAACCTTTGCTCTGCACATGGGGATGAGAGGGGAAATCCAGTCCAAAACAGAAGATCTACAACATGACATTGAGAGTGCAGAAAGATAGATGCCAGCAGTTTGTATGGCCTAGAGTGAAACCACACCATTATAACTGGAGATGGGTGGGCAAAGGGAGATCCATTTTACTGGCTACACCTACTCAAAGTAAAGCATCTATAGCAAAGTGCTGGGTAGAGAATGTATGGCAACTGGACTCCCATTGTTTTTACCTAGATTTTCTAGAATAAATGTTTCTTAGCATATTTAATTTCCTGGTTCAATTTCTTTTTATAAATAAATAAATAGGAAGATGCAGAGAAGACTCTCCCTAGGAAACTGAAAAAAATATTTTTCTTTATTTTAATTATTTGTTATTGTTGTTTATTGGATAGAGACAGCCAGAATTGAGAGGAAGGGGGAGACAGAGCAGGAGACAGAGAGACACCTACAGCACTGCTTCACCACCCATGTAGGTGGGGATGAGGTTTATGTCTATGTGTCTGTTTTTGTTTTGTTTTGTTTTGTTTTGTTTTTACCAGACTACTGCTCAGCTCTGGATAATGTGGTACAGGGGATTTAACCTGGGGCTACAGAGCCTTGGGCATGAGAGGTTGTTTGCGTAACCATTATGCTATCTCCCCTGACCTGGGACTGAGGGCTTGAACCCAGATCCTTGGGCATTCCACTATCTGGCCCCACCTAGTTCATTTTCTACTATTCTTTCCTCTAATTCCTTTAAAAAAATAATTCTCCCAGTTAAGTGATGATTTCACTGAAAAGAAGTTTTGTCAAGTTTTTAACACAGCCCTTTTGGAAGTCAAACTCCTAAACCACAATTTTAACGCTCTAAATAAGCCTTTCTTAGCCTCTGGAAAACTATTTTCAAATTTGCAGATGTCTGGGGTTCACTTGCTAAGAGGTTAGTACCTACTACATATTCTTCACTCCCACAACATGAAAGAAAACATTTCACAAATTCATTAGGGGTATGTCCACATGCACAGTGACATTCAAGCTAATTTTGTGTCTCATTCACACTGTTCCCGCATGTTTTTTCTTTTTTTCAGAAGAAAACTGGAATGAAATGTTTTCTCATTACTGAATCTTCTTGATACATGAACTTTATTCTTGAACATCACACACTCCATTTTATCCATCTGATATACTCACTATAAAATGGCTACTATATAAGTTAGCCAGTTGATCCTAACTACTTACTTGAAAGAAGAGCAAGCAGTTTTTTAAAAGGAGCTAGCTATAATATAGGAAAGCAAGCACAAAACTTGTTGATTTTATAGTTATCTTATAAACTGATATATACTGTGGCGTTAGATTTGATACTGCCAAGGGAGCCCAAATATCAAAATGGCATACATTTGACCTCACTAGAACATTCTAGCATACATATAAGTCTTCTAAATGAATAGACTGGTCTAAAACTCCACTGTAATCATGGCACATGACTTCTCTAAGTATATATATATATATATATATATATATATTTTTTTTTTAAGTATCAATGTCACCTCTTGACATTTAAGGTCCACCAAATTGCCCTAACTTTCCATTCTCAGTTTTTCTTTTTCTTTTTTTAAAATATTTTATTTATTTATTTTCTATTTTTGTTGTCCTTGTTTTTACCATTGTTGTGGTTATTATTATTGCTTTACTGATGTTATTGCTGGATAGGACAGAGAGAAATGGAGAAAAAAGGGAAGACAGAGATGGGAGAGAAAGATAATAGACACCTGCAGACCTGCTTCACCACTTGTGAAGCGACTCCCCTGCAGGTGGGAGCTGGGGGCTGAAACCGGGATCCTTATGCAGGTCCTCAAGTTTCTGCCATGTGCACTTAACCGACTGCGTACAGCCCGACCCCCCCATTCTCAATTTTTAACACTTTCCCATTTGTAACATTCTCTAACCAAATCCATTTCTCTTTCTACTACCTCCTCCTGGAATATTCCTTAGCAGCCAG